>NC_091287.1:357355765-357608265 GCF_032444005.1 Ranitomeya imitator
TGAATAGCATGAGGAAGCATCCTGCTTACCAGGGATTAAAGATGGAAAATGTGTCATTGCTTTTTACTTTAACACTTTCATGACATCCTCCATACATGTAAAGTGCAAGTCGGAAGTGGGTGCATAGAGCCCCATACTCAGCAGGTAATGGCTGTGTGTTACAGCCAGGACATGCCTCTAACAATCATGGGTAGCACAAAGTGCCACCTACGATTGTTAACCTGTTATATGATGCTGTTAAACTAGGACAGTTAAATGAAAAATTGCAACGTGCAATAGTGTCTTATCTATCCGACTCCTTCCTCAGGTCAACCCCACGGTTGTGCTGATGACCGGAGGAAGGAGTCAGATAGATTTTGAAACAAGTTGACATTAAACCACTATTTTCTTTTCTTAGCTCTTTTGAATTGAGTCTAAATCAGCAGCACATATAAAAAAACTCACTCTACCTTGGTATCTCTATGAAAACTGGGACAGAAGCATTAATAATACGCCGGTATGGGGGAACTTCCTTTTGCGCATTCATTGGCACACCTGTGACGTGATCGCGGACTGACAATTTGTTGCCTTAACAGGGGGTCTGTTGAAGGCCTCTGTTCTTGTCATTACAATGCTCCCTTGAAACCCTGTGTTACGACTGCGACCGCAGACCCGGCCCAGCCGACACCTCCATGTAACCAGACCATGACGACGTGGGGGAAGTGTCCCAAGTGGGCACGGAATATGGACCCACTGGACTACATAGAGTAACCTGGACCTACCCAGACTAGGGAAGGGCAGCGAACAGGGTCGGTAGTAGCTGAGCATGTGGTCTAGATGGCGATATGCAGAACTAGATTACACCGCACAATTTCAGGTATGAAGAAACAAAATTTACTTAAATGAAAACACAGTACATAACAAAACATAATGATGCCAGGATCCCAATTCCGCACATCAAGGAAGGGTACACATCTCAGGATAACAGACGAAGGCAGGAGTACATCACGGGTTGATGCAGTCCAGGGTTATCTGGCACGGCCATACTAGGACATCCTCACTCTAAGGCCTCAGGCGCAGCACAGGCTCAGCAGGAGATCATCAGACACATACCTCGGACATACATCAGATGATCACAGGGGTGATCAGGAGTTGATGCAGTCCAGGGTCTTCTGGCACAGGCATACCAGTACAGCCTCTCTCTTAGGCCTTAGGCGTAGCACAGGCTCAGCAGGAGAACATCAGACACCGACCTTGGAAAGACGTCAGACGATGGCAGGGGCCATCACGGGTTTATGCAGTTCAGGGTCATCTGGCACAGGCATAGTAGGATGGCCTCTCTCAGGCCTCAGGCGTAGCACAGGCTCAGCAGGAGAACATCAGACACCGACCCAGGATAGACGTCATCACAGGGTGGCCTCCGGGGAACCGATGGAACTTCGGGTCACAGGCAGGACATCAGGACATAGGCTGGACATCAGGTCATCGGACACAGGCTGGAGATCCGGACCTCAGGACGTCGGACGCAGGTTGGACATCAGGTCATCGGACACAGGCTGGACATCCGGACCTCAGGACGTCAGATGCAGGTTGGACATCAGGTCATCAGACACAGGCTGGACATCAGACAGAGGCAGGACCTCAGGACACAGGTAGGACATCAGGACACATGATGGACATCTGGGACACTGGTGTGGCAGCCCAGGTCATTGTCTACACCAGGGATACTGGGTAGACATCTGGGACACTGGCATGGCAGCCCAGGTCATCGGCTACATCAGGACACAGGCTGGACATCTGGACACAGGCTGGACCTCAGGACATAGGACACAGGAAGGACATCAGAACATCTGGACACAGGCTGGACCTCAGGACATACGACACAGGAAGGACATCAGGAGACTGGCTCAGGACATCGGACTCAGGCTGGACATTGGTATTTCCGCAACCCTACTGATGTTCAGAATCATATTGCAAGGTCATTTTTACCACAAAATGGACAATGTAAAAGCAATTCCCAACAGCTCTATTAAACAGGAACCTTGAAGGACGGGATCTAATTTAGCATGATACATTTTTCTCATTTGTTCCATGGAAGAGACATTTCTCATGTAAAGAATAACATTTCTTATTTATTTCTCCCTTATTATATTTCAAAACTTTGGTTCAGTATACAGGTTATAGAAAGGAAAAATTATAAAAATTTGCACCATGTTTATACTGAACTAAACATTAGTGAAGCCATAGTGACCAGTGATTCGGCAGCCCGGCTGTCCTCTGAAGCTTCATCGGTCATTTCTTTCTAAGTTCATGCTCAAGCCAGACAGATATTAAAGAATAGCTACAATTACATCTAGAGAAATTATTAGTTTTTAATCAGAAGATTAAGCTATTAAGATAATGGTACTTAAGATTTATTTTATTAACTTAATAAAATTAAAACTCTGTGGAAATAAACCATCCTTTTTAATTGTCAGGCAGAGAATAACTGCATTGATTTTTATCTCCTGATAGTAACAAAATCGTCCAAAAATTATTTCACACAAAATGTACTTTTGAGAGTTTGAAGAGCACAGTGACGTGTGTCATCGCTATAACATATATGGCATTAAAAAAAATTATAAAGTAATAAAAAAGAATCAACGAAAGAGAGAAAATTACTATGTGACCATAAAAACAAATGTAACAGTTACAGATAGCAGTTTCGAAGACCCCGTCAAAATGAACGCATTACTGTTAATGGAGTAATGAAAAATATGATAATTATTTTGGATATTCATCAATAATACAGAGCGGAGCTCATATAGTGTTTTACAATAGCACTTGCCATCATCTCCACGACGGATGGATTTTTTTGAAACCTTACAGAAAGTTCCCATGCATAAAACATATAAAATAGTTTAAAAGATACCACATTAGCAAAGTGCAAAAGGCAAATTGATGAAGATATGCAAAATGGAAAGACAAAGGATTATGCAATGTATTACTGAAGAAATGTATGTATTGAAGAAATGATATAATATGAACAGCATACAACTATACAACACTAGGTCAGCATGGTGGCTCAATGGTTAGCAAATCCCACCAAGGTCAACATCGGCAAGGAGATTGTGTGTTCTTCCCATGTTTGAGTGGGTTTCTTCCGGTTTCCTCTCACTCTCCAATGACATACTGATTGGGAATTTAAATTGTGAGCTCCGATGGGGACAGTGATGATAATGTCTGCAAAGTGCTGTGGAATTAATGGTGCTATATAAGTGAGTAAAATAAATGAAATGCTACTTTATGGGAGTAATGAACAAAGAGCTTGGCACTCCAAACTGATACTCAAGAGTTTTTTTATTTTTATTTTAGCAACACCCCATACATATTGAGAGGTGTTGCTCCTCTTTAAGTGTGTCTCCTTCCATTCACGTGCAATCTATGTCTGGTGAAGGTCTACTGTATAAGACTGAAATGCCACATTTGTTCTATTTTGTATTACCAAAATTTAAAAAAAACATTCAGCATCATAAATTAGAGAGGCCAAGTTCTCCATTGATTAGACTATAGGTTGGTACTGTAAATTTTTGTGAGTGCAATTTATCCATATTAATGTGTTTTATGGGTGTGTAGATAGTTGACATAGCTGCAGTCATGTCGATATCATGTGGCAGCAGCAGCCAATCAATAGGATAAGCTGTGATACTGATACAGACGGTGGATTGGTTGCAGCAGTCATGTGATGTTGACATTCAATCACTGCAGGAGGCATATGAACTCTCAATCGTAAAATGTGTTCCTACAGCTGCTGGAACAGTGACATTTCCTCTTTCTCAGTCAGCACACACCACATAGCAGCCTGAGGATGATCCAGGAGGGCACTGGTGACTATCACTTAGTTTGTTATTTTTTTCACAATTTAACCCCTTCATAACTGAAGCTTTTTTTCGGTTTTTCGCTCCCCTCCTTCCCAGAGCCATAACTTTTTTATTTATCCGTCAATATGGCCACGTGAGGGTAATTTTTTGAGGGATGAGTTGTACTTCTGAAAAACATCATTGGTTTTGGCATGTCATGTACTTGAAAACGGGAAAAAAAATTCCAAGTGCGGCAAAATTGCAAAAAAAGTGTAATTCTAAACCTGACCTGCCATTATGATTCTCCAGGTCATTACGAGTTCATAGACACCAAACATGTCTAGGTTATTTTTTATCTAAATGGTGAAAAAAAATTCCAAACTTTGCTAAAAAAACAATAAAAAATATTGCGCTACTTTCCGAGACCCGTAGCGTCTCCATTTTTCCTGATCTGATTTTTTTGCGCACCGAGCTGTCGTTTTTAATTATACAACTTTTGTGTAGATACGTTCTTTTGATTGCCCGTTATTGCATTTTAATACAATGTCGCGACAACCCAAAAAAAAAGGTAATTCTGACTCTTCGATTTTTTTTTTCGCTACGCTGTTTAGTGATCAGATTAATCCTTTTGTTTTATTGATAGAACGGGTGATTCTGAACACCGTGATACAAATTATTTGTATGTTTGATTTTATTTTTTTGAATAGGGTGAAAGGGGAGTGATTTGAACTTTTATGTTTTTTTATTTTTTTATATTTTTAAACCTTTTTTTTTTACTTTTCCCATGCTTCAATAGCCTCCATGGGAGGCTAGAAGCTGCCACAACTTGATTGCCTCTGCTATATAGAGGCAATGTTCAGTTTGCCTCTATGTAGTAGAATTACAGCATTGCTATGAGCGCCGACCACAGGGTGGTGCTCATAGCAATCTGGCATCAACAACCATAGCGGTCTCAAGCAGACCTCTGGTTGTCATGCCGATGCACCGCTGACCCCCGATCACGTGATGGGAGTCAGCGGTGCGCGAATTTCCGACCCAATGGCCAGAAGCGAGTGTTAAATGGCGCTGTCAGAGTTTGTCAGCGGCATTTAGCTAGTTAATAGGCGCTGGCGGATCGCGTTACTGCCCATGCCTATTGCAGTCACATTTTAGCTGTTGAAAACAGCTGACATGTCGCGGCTTTGAGGTGGGCTCACCGCCGGAGCCCACCTCAAAGCGGGGCTTCTGACATCAGACGTACTATCCCGTCCGACGTCAGAAAAGGGTTAAAGCCCCTGGAGAACTTTACATTTTGCCAGTCAACGTATTTCACTTTCAATGCTGGATATAATAATTAAAAATATAAAATAATTCAGTTGCCCTTTAATCCTGTCATATCTGTCATGGGCACATGGGAGGAGAAAGGGTGGTCATCTATTTTTGTTTTTTTAAGGTGCTCAAAAGTAGACTGTACTAAAAGATTGGTAGAAAAACCTCAGTAGTCACATAGTGTGGTTTCAAAAAGAATAATCACAGGACCGAAAAAGATAAAGTTCATCAAAAGGAAAACACATAATTCATCCAACATTTCAGCCATGTGAGGCCTTTATCAAGGAATATCTGTATATATAATAAATACAAGACAGTCATATTCATTACCATAATGGATTGTATTGTATGCAATTTCGAAGGTAGGGTTACAGGGAATACAACTGTAAGTTGAAGTGTCATTTAATTGAGAGTAAATCTCAGACATATGCTGATTTATTCATCACTACAATGCAGTAGTGTAGCTAACTGGGGAACAGAGGGGGCAGCTGCCCCGGGCACCACGCACTGAGGTGCACATCCGGAACTAAGCTACTGTAACTGTATCGGCGTGCACAACGCACACATACAGTTACACTCTGTGGCAGGGCAGGGAGACTCCATCTCCCTGCACTGCCAACTGGCCGCATCGGACCCTCCGCCCGTCATCGCAAGTTCAAATATATTGTCTGGATGCTGATACAATTGAAAGCAATGATGAGACAGGGAGCGACATGATCCCTCTCCCATGATTTCCCCTCTGCATCTGACATCAATGGCGCAGATACTGACAGTGGGCACTATGACATCAATACATACAGCACCTGCTGTGCTGAGATGTGTGAGCACTGGGAGCAACGGTGAGTATTGTATTTTTTTATGGGGAGTGCATTATACTGTATGGAGGCCTATCGGGAGTACATTAACCAATATCAAGGCCTTTGAGGAGAGCATTATACTATATTGAGGCCTTTGGAGAGTGCATTATACTGTATACAGAGTGCATTAAACTATATGGAGGCTTAAGGGGTGCTCCCTCTGTCAGCCCAATGGCAACTTTGCAGGACAACAATTGCAGATAGGTTGTTGAGGCAACTGGAAGCCTGACCGTGGCAATTGGAGGCCTGACAATGGATTCCAAGTTTTTGACACCCTACAGTCTATCAGATCCTGCTGGAGATGAGATCTCATAGGCCACCTATAAAATAGTACATTGACAAGATGAGGTAAAGCATTGCACAACATATATAGTACACTGTATTACCTATGAGATCATAGGCTTGAATGTACGTGTTCCCTTAAGCAACTAGTACATTTTGTGAAAACGAAAAAGTGTAAAAAAAAAGAAGCTTAATTATATAAACAAAAACACCCTCAAGAAATCCAAATAATTTTAAAAGTAAAATAATTGTTTAATATTTAAAAAATAAACATACCTTAAGAAAGTAACATTCAATATCACCACGCCCATAATGATATAAACTATAATACTATCAAAATTTATTACACACAGCGGAGAAAAAATAAGGAGAAAGAATGCCAGAAAGGCAGTGCTTGTTCATCTTCCATCACAAGAAAAAGTTAAATATAAAGTGGTAGAAAATTACGTATCCCAAAATGATGCTAATAAATACTACAGGTTGTTATGGGAAAAGCTGAATATTTATTTATGGTATGTTAAAGGTTTTGTGCAGAAGTAGTAAAACATAAAAACTATATAGATGTAGTACTGTCATCATCATATTGATCCACACTATAAAGTTAACATGTCAATTAAATTGAATAACGAAGAATGTTAAAAAAAAGAAGGAAGAAATGCTGTTTTTTTGTGCAATTCAACTTCTAAAAATTGGCAATAAAAACTGTAAGTAGTTGCATGTTTGGACAATGATGCCACTGAAAACATCTCATTATGCAAAAAAAAAAAATCCCTCATGCAGCTCCATTGACAGAAAATTGCAAAACGTATAGTTCTCAGAATATGACATCACAAAAATAACTAAGATTTCTCTAGTATATTTACTGTACTAATTTAAATTAATAAAATAGATAAAGTTACATGAATATAGTATTGCTATAATCATACTACTGACCCGCAGAATGAAGTTAAAACATTAAAACTTTTTTTGTGCAGCATATGAACAACGCAAATTAAAGCCTCAAACATCAACAGCAGAATTGCTGTTTTTTGTTTTATTTTGCCTCAAAAAGAGTTAATAAAAATGAAATAAGTACACTACAGTGGTGCCACTGAAAAATTGTAACTCATTCCGCAAAAACGATCTGTCATACAGCTACATCATCCCCCAAAAATAGATGCATTATGGGTCTTGGAATCTGGCAATGAAAAACAATGTTGTGTCCAAAAGGCTCAAAATGAGTCCTTAATGGATTAAGGCATATAATCTGTCACTAAAACTGCATGTGTGAATCTACTTATAAAGAGGACGTTTCATCAATTTTTTCATGTTGAGCATGACACCCAATGTAATGATGGCTGCAGAGCTGAATAAAACATTTTGTTGGGTGTTTTTTTTGCCTCTACGGAGATATTAGTGTTCATAGTATTTGGCACCTAAACAGCTATCTATAAGGCCAAGTTGGCATTACCAGAGAGATTTCACTTGGGGTGTGTACTTCTTCCTCTAACTCTGGCCAGTCGTAAGAAGGCAGCAACACACTGGGAAAGAACAGCACCCCCCCACAATGCAGCCTTGTAGCGCTGGGGTCCTGGGTTCATATCCCACCAAGGACACCATCTGCAAGGAGTTTGTATGTTCTCCCCGTGTTTGCGTGGGTTTCCTCCGGGTACTCCGGTTTCCTCCCACACTCCAAAGACATACTGATAGGGAATTTAGATTGTGAGCCCCATCGGGGACAGCGAAGACAATGTATGCAAACTGTAAAGTGCTGTGGAATATGTTAGCGCTATATAAAAATAAAGATTATTATTCTATTATAGCATAGAATAGCCTCAGTGTGAGACAGAATGACAAACGGTCTGCTCTTCTCACTGCAGAGTGATGACATGCTGGAGTACAGCAGACCTGAGCGTGCTTAACAGCTTGGAGTTCTCCTCCCAAGTAGTCAGTGTGGGAAGGACAGTGGTGCAGAAGTTGAGTTGTTATCACCACACTCAGGTCTGCTGTGCTTCAGCATGTCATCACTATGCAGTGAGGAGAGCAGATTGCTTGCCAATGATAATATGGGGGTGTGCTAGTCTTTCCACAATGGAGAGGTGAAGCTAAAAAAAAAAATGTTTTTTTCCACTCTTATTACATTGTGTGACCAGCTCAATATGAAAAATTTGGTGAAAGGTTCTCTTTAAGGTTAACTAGTAAGAATAATATGTAGACCATAAAATGTTTATACCCTTGGTTGTTCATCTCAATGTAATATGTCACAAAGCTGGTTTGAACCAGTAGTGTTATGATCAGGCAGCCCTGGAACAACATGAAAAGACCTTCGCTGGAGTAGTGGTAACTATACAGACCGCTAACCCTGAACTTATCACAGACACTAGAAGTAGCCGTGGGGTGTGCCTAACCAGACCTAGACACCTCGACACAGCCGGAGGACTAAATTTCCCTAAAGATGGAAAATAGGAAAACTGACTTGCCTCAGAGTAGACCCCCAAAGTATAGGCAGCCCCCCACAAATAATGACAGTGAGTAGGAGAGGAAAAGACACACGCAGGCGGAAAACAGATTTAGCAAAGGAGGCCACTTCTACCTAGACAGGAAAGTATAGTACAGGATACTGAGCGGTCAGCACAAAATCTACAAAATATCCACCGCAGAAAAATACAAAAACTCCACCACCTAACTAAAGGTGTGGAGAGTATATTTGCAACTCCAGCAAATCCAACTAGACTGAGAAAAACATCAGGCACAGTCTAGCAGGAACAAAATAGAAACTATGAACAGTACTGAAAAATAGACACAGCCTGTGAGCCAAGAAAAAGAATAAGACACTTATCTTTAGCTGAAATGGCAGCAGGCAGGAGCGGCCAGGCAAAGAACCATTACTGGCAATAGAACATTGACAACTGGCAGGGACTAATGAGTCCTGCAAAGCTAAGTACCCCAGTCAGCTTTGCAATTAGCAGATACACCTGTCCAATTCTGCAGTCCAGGCACAACTGCATTACCATCTACAACCACCGGAGGGAGCCCAAAAGCAGAATTCACAACACAGTAGACTCCATTTAATGACATTCCATTACATTAACATTTAGAAAGTAACCTGAAATGATATATTTAAGTTTGCCACGTGAGGAAACTGCTTGACTTCCAAAATGTTATATTAGAAGTAGTAAGCATTGCACACAATGACAGAATGACACTAGTTAAAGATTATTTTTATTTTAGCTTTTGGAACGCCACAGAGACATTTTAAGAAAAGCAATGCTTACTAGACATTTAGACAGTCTGCATGCTGAGTGATAAAGAAGGAATATAAAAAGGTGGTCCTCTAAGAAGATGACACAATTCTCTACATTTAACATACAACAATCTGATTACCAGTCACCGGGGGATTCATCTGAACAGAACCACTGATAAATAGTCAAGGGACTCAATTAACAAAATCAGGGCATTGTATGTCATTAGTGACTGAGAAAAAAATAATGGATGAGTATGTCAAGATCAGAATTATTATTCTAAAATGCTAATCACAGATTATTGCAATAATTAACCCACAATCATTAACAATTACCGTATATGATGAAATTCTGAAATATTGTACATATTGAGCTTTGAGATCAAACTTCATATCTAAAACGTAAAATGTTCTTAATAGTTACTACGATAATTGTGGATTTCCCCCTCTATGTTTTACTTTACAAATTCCATTAGAATATAATATACCATTAAAAATACTATTAGTATATGATTGCGGCCAAAACAAAATCTTTTGCAGGATGTTAGAACTATTCCTGAACACTGGATACTTTAACCCCTTCATGACCCAGCCTATTTTGACCTTAAAGACCTTGCCGTTTTTGCAATTCTGACCAGTGTCCCTTTATGAGGTAATAACTCAGGAATGCTTCAACGGATCCTAGCGGTTCTGAGATTGTTTTTTCGTGACATATTGGGCGTCATGATAGTGGTAAATTTAGGTCAATAAATTCTGCGTTTATTTGTGATAAAAATGGAAATTTGGCGAAAATTTTGAAAATTTCGCAATTTTCACATTTTGAATTTTTATTCTGTTAAACCAGAGAGTTATGTGACACAAAATAGTTAATAAATAACATTTCCCACATGTATACTTTACATCAGCACAATTTTGGAAACAAAATTTTTTTTTCCTAGGAAGTTATAAGGGTTAAAATTTGACCAGCGATTTCTCATTTTTACAACGAAATTTACAAAACCATTTTTTTTAGGGACCACCTCACATTTGAAGTCAGTTTGAGGGGTCTATATGGCTGAAAATACCCAAAAGTGACACCATTCTAAAAAATGCACCCCTCAAGGTACTCAAAACCACATTCAAGAAGTTTATTAACCCTTCAGGTACTTCACAGCAGCAGAAGCAACATGGAAGGAAAAAATGAACATTTAACTTTTTAGTCACAAAAATTATCTTTTAGCAACAATTTTTTTATTTTCCCAATGGTAAAAGGAGAAACTGAACCACGAAAGTTGTTGTCCAATTTGTCCTGAGTACACTGATACCTCATATGTTGGGGTAAACCACTGTTTGGGCGCACGGCAGGGCTTGGAAGGGAAGGAGCGCCATTTGACTTTTTGAATGAAAAATTGGCTCCACTCTTTAGCGGACACCATGTCGCGTTTGGAGAGCCCCCGTGTGCCTAAAAATTGGAGCTCCCCCACAAATGACCCCATTTTGGAAACTAGACGCCACAAGGAACTTATCTAGATGCATAGTGAGCACTTTGAACCCCCAGGTGCTTCACAAATTGATCCGTAAAAATGAAAAAGTACTTTTTTTTCACAAAAAAATTCTTTTAGCCTCAATTTTTTCATTTTCACATGGGCAACAGGATAAAATGGATCCTAAAATTTGCTGGGCAATTTCTCCTGAGTACACCAATACCTCACATGTGGGGGTAAACCACTGTTTGGGCACATGGTAAGGCTCGGAAGGGAAGGAGCGCCATTTGACTTTTTGAATGAAAAATTATCTCCATCGTTAGCGGACACCATGTCGCGTTTGGAGAGCCCCCGTGTGCCTAAACATTGGAGCTCCCCCACAAGTGACCCCATTTTGGAAACTAGACCCCCCAAGGAACTTATCTAGATGCCTAGTGAGCACTTTAAACCCCCAGGTGCTTCACAAATTGATCTGTAAAAATGAAAAAGTACTTTTTTTTCACAAAAAAATTCTTTTCGCCTCAATTTTTTCATTTTCACATGGGCAATAGGATAAAATGGATGATAACATTTGTTGGGCAATTTCTCCCGAGTACGCCGATACCTCATATGAGGGGGTAAACCACTGTTTGGGCACACGGCAGGGCTCGGAAGGGAAGGCGCGCCATTTGACTTTTTGAATGGAAAATTAGCTCCAATTGTTAGCGGACACCATGTCGCGTTTGGAGAGCCCCTGTGTGCCTAAACATTGGAGCTCCCCCACAAGTGACCCCATTTTGGAAACTAGACCCCCCAAGGAACTTATCTAGATGCATATTGAGCACTTTAAAACCCCAGGTGCTTCACAGAAGTTTATAACGCAGAGCCATGAAAAAAAAAAAAAAATTTTTCTCTCCTCAAAAATGATTTTTTAGCCTGGAATTTCCTATTTTGCCAAGGGTAATAGGAGAAATTGGACCCCAAATGTTCTTGTCCAGTTTGTCCTGAGTATGCTGATACCCCATATGTGGGGGTAAACCACTGTTTGGGCGCACGGCAGGGCTCGGAAGGGAAGGCACGCCATTTGGCTTTTTAAATGGAAAATTAGCTCCAATCATTAGCGGACACCATGTCACGTTTGGAGAGCCCCTGTATGCCTAAACATTGGAGATCCCCCACAAATGACCCCATTTTGGAAACTAGACCCCCAAAGGAACTAATCTAGATGTGTGGTGAGGACTTTGAACCCCCAAGTGCTTCACAGAAGTTTATAACGCAGAGCCATGAAAAAAAAAAAAAATATTTTCTCAAAAATGATCTTTTAGCCTGCAATTTTTTATTTTCCCAAGGGTAACAAGAGAAATTTGACCCCAAAAGTTGTTGTCCAGTTTCTCCTGAGTACGCTGATACCCCATATGTGGGGATAAACCACTGTTTGGGCACATGCCGGGGCTCGGAAGTGAAGTAGTGATGTTTTGAAATGCAAACTTTGATGGAATGCTCTGTGGGCGTCACGTTGCGTTTGCAGAGCCCCTGATGTGGCTAAACAGTAGAAACCCCCCACAAGTGACCCCATTTTGGAAACTAGACCCCGAAAGGAACTTATCTAGATGTGTGGTGAGGACTTTGAACCCCCAAGTGCTTCACAGAAGTTTATAACGCAGAGCCATGAAAATAAAAATAAAAATAATTTTCTCAAAAATGATCTTTTAGCCTGCAATTTTTTATTTTCCCAAGGGTAACAGGAAAAATTTCACCCCAAAAGTTGTTGTCCAGTTTCTCCTGAGTACGCTGATACCCCATGTGTGGGGGTAAACCACTGTTTGGGCACACGTCGGGGCTCAGAAGGGAAGTAGTGACTTTTGAAATGCAGACTTTGATGGAATGGTCTGCGGGCGTCACGTTGCGTTTGCAGAGCCCCTGGTGTGCCTAAACAGTAGAAACCCCCCACAAGTGACCCCATTTTAGAAACTAGACCCCCCAAGGAACTTATCTAGATATGTGGTGAGCACTTTGAACCCCCAAGTGCTTCACAGACGTTTACAACGCAGAGCCGTGAAAATAAAAAATCATTTTTCTTTCCTCAAAAATGATGTTTTAGCAAGCATTTTTTTATTTTCACAAGGGTAACAGGAGAAATTGGACCCCAGTAATTGTTGCGCAGTTTATCCTGAGTATGCTGGTACCCCATATGTGGGGGTAAACCACTGTTTGGGCACACGTCGGGGCTCGGAATTGACCGAGTCAGCTGACCGCGACATCATCGAAGGTCCTTCACTCTCTGCATTCTTAGGAATGGAGGCAGATGCTAGTAGCGCTGTGAGCAAGGGGCCGTCCGAGGGTGAGCATATCCATGTTTTTTACTTTTATTCATTATTTTTTACATGAATATGGATCCCAGGGCCTGAAGGAGAGTCTCCTCTCCTCCAGACCCTGGGAACCACACGCTGACATCCAGGATCGCTCCCTGCACACACCGTACCCGGCGTATAAGACGACCCCCGACTTTTGGGACAATTTTTAGGGGTCAAAAAGTCATCTTATACGCCGGAAAATACAGTGTATATATATATATACACACAATGCGGATGGGGACCACAGACCACATCTCAGTGCCAATGCTTTCTGGCTGACGTTTTGGTCATTTTAGAATGTTGGTTGTGCTTTCACACTCGTGGTAGCATGAGATGGACTCTACAACCCACACAAGTGACTCAGGTAGTGCAGCTCATCCAGGATGGCACATCGATGCGAGCTGTGGCAAGAAGGATTGCTGTGTCTGTCAGTGTAGTGTCCAGAGGCTGGAGGCGCTACCAGGAGAGAGGCCAGTACACCATGAGATGTTGAGGGGCTGTAGGAGGGCAACAGCCCAGCAGCAGGATCGCTACCTCAGCTTTTGTGCAAGGAGGAACAGGAGGAGCACTGCCAGAGCCCTGCAAAATGACATCCAGCAGGCCACAAATGTGCATGTCTCTGCACAAACGGTTAGAAACTGACTCCATGAGGATGGTCTAAGTGCCCGACGTCCACAGATGGGGGTTGTGCTCACAGCCCAACACCGTGTAGGAAGATTGGCATTTGCCACAGAACACCAGGATTGACAAATTCACCACTGGCGCTCTTTGCTTTTCACAGATGAAAGCAGGTTCACACTGAGCACATGTGACAGACATGACAGAGTCTGGAGACGCCGTGGAGAGTGATCTGCTGCCTGTAACGTCCTTCAGCATGACCGGTTTGGCAGTGGGTCAATAATGGTGTGGTTTGGCATTTCTTTGGAGGGCTGCACAGCCCTCCATGTGCTCGCCAGAGGTAGTCGGACTGCCATTAGGTACCGAGATGAGATCCTCAGACCCCTTGTTAGACCATATGCTGGTGCAATTGTCCTTGGGTTCCTCCTAATGCAGGACAATGCCAGACCTCATGTGGCTGGAATGTGTCAGCAGTTTCTGCAAGATAAAGGCATTGAAGCTATGGATTGGCCCATCCGTTCCCCAGACCTGAATCCAATTGAACACATCTGGGACATCATGTCTCGCACCATCTACCAACCTCATGTTGCACCACAGACTGTCCAGGAGTTGGCGGATGCTTTAGTCCAGGTCTGGGAGGAGATCCCTCAGAAGACCATTCACCGCCTCATCAGGTGCATGCCCAGGTGTTGTAGGGAGGTCATACAGGCACATGGAGGCAACAAACACAACTGAACATCATTTCCTTGTCTTGAGGCATTTCCACTGAAGTTGAATCAGCCTGTAATTTGATTATTCACTTTGATTTTTAGTATCATTCCAAATCCAGACCTCCATGGGAATATTCATTTTGATTTACATTGATCATTTTTATGTTTTATCATTCCCAACACATTCCACGATGTAATGAATAAAGATTTGCAACTGAAATATTTCATTTAGTGATAGCTAGGATGTGGTATTTTAGTGCTCGCTTTAATTTTTGTTCAATGTATATAAAATCAGTGCATAGTGTGTGTAGATTACTGTACATTTTTTTTGTAAATGAATTCCTTTCAGAAAAAAAAAATTGTGCCCTGACAATTTATTACCCAGCAGAGGGAAAGCAGACAGCTGGGGGCAGATGTTTGTAGCCTGGGAGGGAATAATACTCAAGCAGCTTCCCGAACTATTAATATCAGCTCACAGCTGTATACTTAGCCTTTTCTGGTTATTAAAATGGGGTACCCCCCAAAAAAAATGACGTAGGGTTCCCCTATAAAACCAGCAAATGCTAGTCAGACAGCTCTGAGCTGATATTAATAGCCTAAGAAAAGGCCATGGATATTGGTCCCCTCCCAGACTAAAAACATTAGCTCTCAGTCGCTCCAGGAATGGAGCATCGATAAGATGTACTGGCACATAACCTCGCTATTATTACTTGCCCTGTTGCGGTGGCAAATGGGGTGATAATTGGAGGGGTTGATGTCACCTTTGTATTGTCAAGTGACACCTAGCCCAGAGGTAATTACTAACCTTTGGGCTTGCTGTCACCTGATAATACAAAGGTAACATGAACCCCAATACATCATCCCCTTGCCACTGCACAAGGGCAAGTGGGAAGAGCAAGGCTAAGTGCCAGAATTGGCACATCTTATGGATATACCTTTCCTAAGATGGCTGAGAGCAGATGTTTTTAGTCTGGGAGGGGGACAATATAAATGGCCCCTTCCAAGGCTATTACTATCAGCCCACAGCTGTCTGCCAATCATTTCCTGGTTATTGATTATGTTATTAGTTATGTCATATCTTTGGGGAGTTCTCCCATTTTAACAACCATTAAAGGCTAAGTATACAGCTCTGAGCAGATATTAATAGGGTTATAAACATCTGCCCCCCTGCAGCTTTCCCTCTGCTGGTTAATAAAATTTCAGGGGATCCCATGCCATTTTTTTTCAGAAAATAATTTAGTAAGTAAAAAAAATACACTTACAGTAAGCTACACAAGCATTGTACTAATTTTATATGTCACTGACATCTTTATATCTATCTACCTATTCTATGTGTAGATATGTATTCTATCTATTCTATTCTGTCGGGTCACGCTGTGATTTTACTGAATTGCCGCCTTTTAAAAGGACATGGGTGTGTAATTTTTTTTTTATCACACCCATTGACTTGCATTGGCAAGTCTTATCCGACACAAGAGGACAATGGCAGCATGCTGCAATTTTTTTCTCATCCTGATTCCAGCTGAGAAAAAAAATCATGGATGAGTAGGTAATGATAAATTAACATTAGTCAGAGTGCAATTTTTTATCGGATTGCTCTCGTCCGTTTTCCTCGCAGATGAGAATGAGCCCTTATTCAAAGATCTAATGATTAAAATGTTGATTAAAATTAACTTTGTTCATGGGAAAACCCTTTTAAGCTCACAGGATAAAGAACAAACAGATAAACTGGAGAACAATCTAACAAAACAGCTAATGGAAAAAGAAAAAAAGGGAGGTGGGAAGCCCAGAGATCATAATTGCACATGTCTTAAAAAATGTGATCACTTATCCCTAGTCATCCAGGTATGCACATTACAACAAGTTAGGAAACTTTTATAAAGGGATTTTTATAAAGTACAAACAGTTTGCATGAATGCCCATTAGAATGTACAATGAATAGCAATAACAATACCTTTGATATTGGTGCACCACTGTAGCTTTACAGCGCTGAGGTCTTCAGTTCAAATCTCACCAAAGACAACATCTGCAAGGAGTGTGCATGTTCTTACCGTGGTGGGTTTCCTCTGGGTACTCACACTTCAAAGACATACTGATAGGAAATTTAGATTGTGAGCCCCAAAGGGGACACTGGAGGATTATGATGGCGCTATATAAGTGAGAATAATAATAAATCATTATTAGAATGGAGTTGGACAAATCCATCTACCAATCTACTCCCTTGATGGATCTATAATCCCTCTAACACTCTAATCTAAAATCCCCTGAAAATATAATGTAAGTATAAAATTCATTTGATCCTAAAGAGAGAGAATCTAAATGTAAAAAAAACCACAAGGTGTAACATTTAATGCAAACAATATATTGCACACATAAATTAAAGGTTTATGGCAGCAATATATTGTACGTGTTTACTTCTCTAATGTGTTATAGAATTCATCACATATACTGTAATGAAAAAGCAATGACATATCGTATGGGCCTAGTTGGTGTTCCATCCAAATACAAATGTCTGAAGAGTAAAAACTATGACTAGATATAAGAAGAACGGTTAATATTCACTAAGCAGGGCTGTCATTATTTAGTACATTCAACCTTAATAAAGAGCTACTGAGAAACTAAAAACTTATTGCAGTGTTTCACAGCAAGAAATGGCATCCTGACAATCCCGACATGACATAAGGTAGTGAAGGCCATCTAGCATTAATTGTCATACACCTTTTTGGTGAACTTGCATGAATTAGACATATCCTTTTTCTTTATACAATGTTGTGCTTATGATACTATTGATAAATGTGCTCCAGTGAGTTTCTATCTCTTCTTTCTCGCACTTCCATGCAATATAGAAATACTTTTGTTTATCTCAATGTCCATTCTTTTCTTTGTCTTGGACAAGCTGTATTACTTTGGTCATGATATTATATACCGTACCTTCTTTAAGTCTTTTCTAATTTTGATGATTGACCACTCAGTTATTTTTTTGTTTTGGGCAAAATCATATATGTATATTTTTCAGTTTATTTGTCCTGTATAATCATAAGATGATGGAAGTAAAATTTTACATTCCAATCCCTTCTTTACCAATCTCCAATAGTACCACATCTGCAAGTGC
The DNA here is from genome assembly GCF_032444005.1 of Ranitomeya imitator. Classification (NCBI taxonomy): domain Eukaryota; kingdom Metazoa; phylum Chordata; class Amphibia; order Anura; family Dendrobatidae; genus Ranitomeya; species Ranitomeya imitator. The sequence continues at coordinate 357,373,487 of NC_091287.1, forward strand.
TGAATAAGGTAGTATAAGAACAGTCTCACATTAATTTGAAAATGGATCTGTCACCTGAATAGGCTGTGTAAGTGAGAGGCAGCAACTAGAGGTACATTTGCGCTATACTATTAGCCTAAACACAAAAAAATTAGTGCTATTTACCTAAGACAGTCAAAATGCGCATGTATACCTGAGGCACCTGACAACCAAACGCTCATTTGGTGAACAACTATCTGTCCTGCTGTGACGCCAGTCACTTCTCACGACCAAGCAAAGAGTCAGAATGGTCTAAGAGTCCAAGATCAGAAGCCAGGAGGGTACGTTATAAACAGAAGGAAGAAGACAAAAACATGGTCAGGTAACGTTCCTAGGTCAGAATACCAGGATGATAACAAATCAGAGCAGAAGGAGTTAAACAGACCGATGGTCAGAACAAAGTCCAAGGTCAGGTAACAAAGATTAAACATACTTAACTCAAGATACAAGGAGTACAAACCTCACTAGCTGAATGTTTGTCTGGCAAAGGTCTGGGAGAAATAGCTCAGTTAAGTAGCATGGCAATCACCTGTGATAATGAACACTTGGAGATAGCCGACACCTCCCAGTCTCAGATTGGATAGTTGAGCTGTCAATCAACACACTGATAGCTCAGCATGCTCCTGTACCAGATTGGATGGTGAAGCTGTCAATCAAAGTACTGACAGCTTCAGCGTGCCCTTATACCATATTGGAAGGCTGAGCTGTCCGTAACTGCATCCCAGACACACTGAGGGGTGGAACCGTGACACCTGACTTCCCTATTCACATGAGTGCCCAATTCCGCCAAGTGCTCGAGCTCTCTATGGGCGAGCTCTCTATGGGCGAGTGGAGCAAACAACTCCCAGCATCTGCTTATCTAGTTGGAAATCATAAGGATTGGGCATTTCAATTCAAACAACCTAATTCTCTCAGATGGCAACACCATTTGAGGTAGAGTCTGGAAGCCTCATACACATTAGATGGTTAATTGATCACACTAAATTGGTTGGGTAGGCCAACTTTTGTCTAATGTGCCCTAAGACAAAATGTCTGTTGTATACATGAAGTGAGAGCACTTTGCATTCTTCTTGGACTTACGATTGCTGCGGAAACTTCAAATACACTACAGACATCAGTCAATAGTGCAAGGGGTCGACCGAGAGAGAAGGTTCATTGTCCCCATGTACCATCAGCACAAATCCTGTCCATATGACTTTTTGCATTAAGGGTATATGGATGTTATAGAGAAGTTCCCCCCACGTGAGAATCCCCCATAAAGCCTGAGTGAGGCACCAGTAACAAAAATAAGTTACAGGTTTGGGAGTCTCAGGATAAGATCTAGCAACAATAAATTTTCACCATAAAGGCAAAGGATTAGTTGAACTCACCCTATTCCATTTCAGCTAAATTATGTGTATGCTGCGGACATAGGAAATATAATAAAGAGGTTTTCTGTGAAAAGACAAACTGTTCAAGGGCCTCTCAAATGAGTGTATTGTAGCAATCATAGCAAAGACATCTTTACTACCATTTTCTAATCTCCTATTTGAACGGAATTCATTTTGACATATTAAAGTCTTTTTTTATACAATCAGTGTCTTTCTTTTTGACTTTGTGCAGTACGAGAATACATTACATTAGTTACAATCTTTTGACATTATGACTAATTTATCTTTAAATGCTACATAAAATTCTAAGACATATGCATAGCTTGTCACATTACAAAAGGCTAAAAAGAGTTAATAGCCCTTAATTACCGTGGTTATTATTAGAGTATATCATTGTTGATTTTCATAATTGATTTTAATACATTTTTTAAATATTCTGGAATTCTTTCAAATGTGATCATATCAGCTGAAAAATGATTAAATCTCATTATTCTTTAAGACACTTGCCAGAAACACTTTATGTGGCGAAAAATTCATCTAATCTAGATTCTCTTTCTTTATCCATCAAAAGATTAGCTTTAGTGGATATTGCTTTTAACACCTTGTGGGGAGTGAAAGTTATGCTTGTACATACCTTGTGCCTACAAGAACTCTGTATTTGTATATGGTCCTCAGCACTACAAGATGGGCAATATTCAGACTTATAAGAGTATTAATAAGACAGAAGTAAAATATCTTCGGCACTAAAGAAGTAGTCATCTGAAAGAGTGGTGAAAAGTTTACTTAGGAACCTTTCCAATAGCTTTACAGAAGAAAAGCTACAAAGATTTACAAAACTAATGTGCCATATTATCACTGTAGTCAAAAAACGGTTGTGCCCCAGATTATAGGGGTAATAAAAAACACCTTAATAAATTGCAATGTTTTTGCACAACTTGGCAGTTGTGCAAAAAAAATGTGACTTTTTGTGTTTTTACACCAGTCCGAGCCAGCTAAACTAAGCCCACCTGCCAAATTCAAGATAAATTACACCACTAAAGTACATTTCAGGTGGTGGCACATGTTGGGTACTAGACACGCCTAATTTATTAAATGGCAAACCGCTTAAAGCATCACTCCAGGGTGGTTGTTTTTTTCATCACTGAAGTGGAGCTTTAAATGCAAATTATCTGCCTCTGGTCATACACTCACCCTCCAACGTTTTTACCATTTTTAGGCACCACTCCGGTTCTGCGGCGCTATCTTATGACAGTAGCTTCTGACTGGCTGAAAGTCAGAAGCTACATCACAAGCTCTCAATGTAAGTCTATGAGAGCCAGAACGAGGCTTGTATTGAACAGTGACCTCCGCGCCATTCCATAAAACACTGTAGCGCACCGGCAGGTCATTTATCACCAAAGACCCGCAGAAGCAACTCTGGAAAACAATGAAGGCAGCAGCAGGTGAGTATGAGACATTGGGCCAGGGAATTACATTTAAATCACCACTCCAGAGGTGCAATAAAAAAAAAGCTGGAGTGGTGTGTTAATGAATCAAGTCAGTGTACTCCAGAGAGCGCTTGATTAAGACTGTTGTGCGCTATGCCAGTCACAATGAATTGCACCTTATGTGTTTTAGATAATTTTTCATCTTGTTTGAAGGGGGAGCGACCTAGCGGAAAGAAAGTGTGGCTTTGTGGATAATGAGGTTTGGCATGAAATGCAAAAAATAGTGGGGTAAATAACAAAATAAGCCAGCTAATAGGTGATGCATGGTTAAACAAAACATGTCTCGAAAAAGAAAAAGCACCAAGTTAAATTTGGTGCATTTTAATCCAGTCTAAAGCTGCATTTACATTCAAAGACCCTTTTGAATATACAAAACGAAAAAATGGTGAGCTGGTGAAAACAGAATAGTGAGAAAAATGGGGATTACTGACACATACACTGGAAAAAGGCTTGTCTCTCTTTACTACTAATGGCTGCAGTTTCCTCACATTCTTAGGATATTCGAGGTTTGTCCGAAGGCAGTGTGATAACTGCAGCCCATTAAAGACTGTTGATTGGCTGCAGTGCACACGTGGAATAACAATGTCATACCAATACCAGGAGACCCGTGCCATTATCACCTAAACAGCACAGAAGAGCATCTGGTGAGCATCCGTTATTTTATTTACTGGGGAATATGGTATTGAAGATGGGGGTGGTCCAAGTAGAACAACCTCTTTAAAAAGTTGTGTGTGATTATTGATATTATGCTTTGCTTATATAGCACTATCATATTCTGCAGCACTATACAAACGTTCTCACTGTCCCCAATGGGGCTCACAATCTACACTCTATCAGTATGTCTTTGGAATATGGAACGAAACTGGAGCACCCAGAGGAAACACACGGTCAAGTAAGAAAATGTACACACTCCTTGCAGATGCAGTCCTTTTTTTTAATTATTTGAAATCAGGACCCCAGCGCTGCAAAGCAACATTGCTAATCACTGAGCTACCATGCTGCCCAGTCAATAAGTAATTGTCAATTTATCTAATGTGGCCAGCCACTGATGGGAGTGGTAACCAGCATGGACGCTCAGTACAAGTCTACGAGAGATTAAGGAAACCACCAAGATTGTATCATTTATGGAGGGGTGGTGTGTGACATGTTGTGCATCATTAGTGAGAACAGCTCTTTGTAGCGTCTGTAGCTTAGCGTGGACGCTCGATATAAGTCTACGAGAGATTCGGGAAACCACCAAGATTGTACCATTAATGAAGCGGTGACATACTGTGCTTTAACAGAGAGAACAGCTCTTTGTGGTGTCCTTATCTTAGCATGGACACTCAATAGAAGTCTACAAGAAATTAGAGAAACCACAAAGATTGTATCATTTATAGGTGGGTGACATACTGTGCTTTAATAGTGAGAACAGCTCTGTGTGGTATCTGTAGCTTAGCAGCGATTTGCACAACTTTGGGACATGTTAACAAAGATTGTTTTTGCTGAATATTGTTTATAAAGCAGATTGCAGGACTTGCTAAAAGTTTATTATGGAGGGCAGCAAAAGTGCTGGAGTTATGGCTTTATACATTTTCCGATTACACAAATTCACTCCAATGAGTAAAGCCTCGTGAATGACTACTTACTTATAACCCTTTTGCAAATCTTTAGGGGTGCTAACTATTTCAATCATAACATTGGCAAATTGCTATGTGTAAATGCAATTTGACTGTCTTTCCGCTAAAAAGGGTGCAGCCATGCACAAAGTTGACTTTTCTCTATTGCCTCTTTACCATGTGATTATGACTTCATTGCTACGCTGAATAATCATCACATGTACAGGCATGTCGCACACTTAATTCACTATCAAACAAATTGTTGAATCACTGAATCGTAAGCCATATTTATGCTTGTAAACAGTTTGGGCACGACATCAGATAATTTCCATGTACGGTGGAATATACTAACTTAGGGTTTTAATGCGTACAGTTGCCCATCTTTAGTATATGGTTTTTTGTGTCTCCTCTTCTTTATTTTTTCTAACAATTGAAGTTTTAATTTTATATCTGGACATTTGTTCCAATATCATGACATATGGACTAGATGAATCCCTAATAATAAAGCACTGAAAGGTTTGTTGAGCATTGTGTATGGAGTAGAGACCAGTGCCGTTTAGCAAGAGATCCCGCTGAGCTGGTGCCAGAACGTGGTGCGGCAGAATGTCAGATTTCATTCTCAGCAGACAACTACAACAACTGATGCCTTGTAGTCAAAAGCCTGTTAAATTACCTTTGAAGGGTTACTGGCAGCCAGAATGTTCTTCTCATTTTTATTTAGTTCCTAAAGGCTCTTGGTCTTTGAGCTGATTGCCCTAACTGACAGCACAGGAAATCTGGACTTTGTAAACACGGCGCTGCTGTATTGAATTACAGGTAACAAGTGTGTAATCAACCTGCTCAGGATAACCTTTTCCAAAGAGTCTCTCCCCATCCAGACACAAAGTATATGTTTCAGTGCAGGAAATCAATTAGACATTAAAGCAGTTAATAATATAAAATGAGATAGATTGAAGCACAAATAGCTGATTACTTTTAATGACACTGTTCTTGACAAAGCACAGCCATACTTGACTGCAATTAAATATCTTATTGACACCAGTTACACAACCAGAATGTACATGTAAGTGCTTCAGGTTTCTTTTAAATTGCCATATTATTGTGCCATTCATTATTCATAGCCGTATCTTAAAAGAATAGAAGTAAAAAAAACAAGAAAAGATTCCGAACACTGCAAAATACAATGAAATACATATATATATATATATATATATATATATATATATATATATAAATATATATATATATATATATATATATATATATAGATATTATTTCATTGTATTTCATATTATTTCATTGTGTGTATATATATATATATATATATATATATATATATATATATATATATATATATATATATATATTGTCCAATACAATATCTCAGGTACTGGTTTGCTACAAATTACTTTGTGCTTCCTTAGCACCATTCCTGTTATCATAGCATCCCTTTCTTTTCAGATTCATCTACTCCCTTCTGACTTCTGCGCAGAGACCAGTAGATCCGCCTTAATCCCTTCCACAACTCCTAGAGTTCCACACTCAGCTTCAGCATAATGTCTTGCATTGGACAGTGTGGAGGGACAGTCACTGATGCAATGCATAGATGTAATACAAAGCACCAGAACACCAGCCCTGGTAATAAAGATTATCCCCCACTCCTTCTCAATGACTAGTATTGCTCCACTGGGACAGGATGGATGGGTACAGTTGTGGCCAAAAGTATTGACATCCCTGCAATTCTGCCATAGTATTGACACTGTTTGAAAAATCATGTGATGCTTCTCTAATTTGTGTAATTAACAGCACCTGTAACTTACCTGTGGCACCTAACAGGTGTTGGCAATAACTAAATCACACTTGCAGCCAGTTGACATGGATTAAAGTTGACTCAACCTCTGTCCTGTGTCCTTCTGTGTACCACATTGAGCATGGAGAAAAGAAAGAAGACCAAAGAACTGTCTGAGGACTTGAGAAACCAAATTGTGAGGAAGTATGAGCAATCTCAAGGCTACAAGTCCATCTCCAAAGACCTGAATGTTCCTGTGTCTACTGTGCGCAGTGTCATCAAGAAGTTTAAAACCCATGGCACTGTGGCTAACCTCCCTAGATGTGGACGGAAAAGAAAAATTGACAAGAGATTTCAACGTAAGATTGTGCGGATGTTGGATAAAGAACCTCGACTAACATCCAAACAAGTTCAAGCTGCCCTGCAGTCCGAGGGTACAACAGTGTCAACCCGTACTATCCGTCGGCGTCTGAATGAAAAGGGACTGTTTGGTAGGAGACCCAGGAAGACCCCACTTCTTACCCCGAGACAAAAAAGCCAGGCTGGAGTTTGCCAAAACTTACCTGAAAAAGCCTAAAACGTTTTGGAAGAATGTTCTCTGGTCAGATGAGACAAAAGTAGAGCTTTTTGGGCAAAGGCATCAACATAGAGTTTACAGGAGAAAAAAAGAGGCATTCAAAGAAAAGAACACGGTCCCTACAGCCAAACATGGCGGAGGTTCCCTGATGTTTTGGGGTTGCTTTGCTGCCTCTGGCACTGGACTGCTTGACCGTGTGCATGGCATTATGAAGTCTGAAGACTACCAACAAATTTTGTAGCATAATGTAGGGCCCAGTGTGAGAAAGCTGGGTCTCCCTCAGAGGTCATGGGTCTTCCAGCAGGACAATGACCCAAAACACATTTCAAAAAGCACTAGAAAATGGTTTGAGAGAAAGCGCTGGAGACTTCTAAGGTGGCCAGCAATGAGTCCAGACCTGAATTTCATAGAACACCTGTGGAGAGATCTAAAAATGGCAGTGTGGAGAAGGCACCCTTCAAATATCAGGGACCTGGAGCAGTTTGCCAAAGAAGAATGGTCTAAAATTCCAGCAGAGCATTGTAAAAAACTCATTGATGGTTACCGGAAGCGGTTGGTCGCAGTTATTTTGGCTAAAGGTTGTGCAACCAAGTATTAGGCAGAGGGTGCCAATACTTTTGTCTGGCCCATTTTTGGAGTTGTGTGTGAAATGATCAATGTTTTGCTTTTTGCTTCATTATCTTTTGTGTTTTTTCATTTAAGACAAATTAAATGAAGATAATAATACCAAATAATTTGTGTTTGCAATCATTTTCAGGAAGAAACTGAGTATTATCTGCCAGAATTGCAGGGGCGTCAATACTTTTGGCCATGACTGTAGACTTAACTGTATATACACTCTGCTGAATACAAACAGTTATTAAGGAGCTCATTAGATGGAGAAAAACAGAGAGATGTGAGAGCTGTGCCTGCAGTCGTGTGCACAAAAGCAGTGCCAAATTTGAACCTGGGCCCCACCAGTATGTTGGTCAGAGGTACAGGCTAATAGAGCTGGCTGTCAGTCTGTGCCAGGGTGCTGTTACAGCTGCCTGTCACTATGTGGTGGCTGAAGCAAAGTCGGCCCACCTCTATGACTGAAAGACGAGACTGCCGGGAGGAATAACATTAATTTTCTCCCGACAGTAAGGCAAACACCATTAAGCCTTAATGTGCTTTAAAGGGTGTGTTTGTCATTAGAAGCCAATCGCTCCTCTGACTCTCAGCTTTCTGCTCCTGGAGGGCAGTGCGCTCCTGACAATTAACAATTCAGACCAGCGTTGTGGTTGCACTGCTGATCTAAAGTGTACATTCTCCTGGGTTGCTTGTAGAGGCAGCATTGACTCTGCAGTATCAAAGTGGCACAACAGGACTAAGGCTGGCCAAATCCAGCGGAACCTGAAAGCTGCACAGACAAAGCCTGTGCGCTCCTTACCTAAGAAACCAGCTCCTAACCCAGGTAATGAGCAGCAAATTATAGAATTAAAAATTCCTTCATTCATGTGAAGGGAGAGGATTTTTTATTAAGAAGTCAATTGCAAAGTTGCTTGTTTTTCTAAGTACTTTGCAAATTTAACCATTAATGAAAATGAGACTACTGCTTAAGCGAAAGTGACACATTTAACAGATAAAACACTTATATACACCCATAGTCTCTTGTTCTGTATTCTGAGAGATAGACTAGCCTTCAGATTCATGACCGCAGAAATAAGTTGTTATTCACATTGCTTCGTGCACTGAGCCATTGTGCCAGCCAATACAGCGCTCTAACTAGATTCACATCGATAATATATAGCCATAATTCTGTTCAATTAAAAACATATTTCAACTGAAGCTCAGAATATGATGACTGCTCTATGCATTTTAATAACACAGAGCAGCGAGCTCCGCTTATAGTAAATGCACAGTGCTTAAAAGGAGTCAGAATTATGTTATCCATAAATAAAGACTGATCATATTAAGACAAAATCCAGAGTGGGATGAACATACATTATTGGCACCAGATAAACATCGTCTGACAATTGTGTCATACTGGGGAAAAATAGGGAAACGCACTTCACCTAAATTCACGATAATTGTTTGCTCACTCATTTTTATATGCAGCACAGATCTTTCACAATTGCTTGAATATAATGTGTTTCTATGATTGAGCTGATTTGTACTCAGTCAAGATCAGGATTTCCTCACTGTACAGATGAAACGAAGCTCATCGAACAGATCCTGCTGCTATGTTGCCGCATGGGCCAACTCTTAGGCTATGCGCACACGTTGCGGATTTGCCTGCAGATTTTTCCGCACAGAATCCGCATCTCTTGCCGGAAAACACAGCCAAAAATATGCACGTTTTTGTGCGGATGTGATGCGTTTTTGATGAATTTTTTTATGCGTTTTTTTCATGTGGATTTGTATGCGTTTTTGAAAGCTAAATAAAAATCTATTATTGAACAAAAAAAATTGTGATGTCAATTTTTGTCCAACCTCTTCATTTTCATACTCCATTGAAGAATAATGTTTACACACACAGCTAGATAGATAGATAATAGATAGATAATACCAAGCCCAATGTCTAGTAATAAACATAATAAAATGGTACATAAAGAGTTAATTAAAGACACGCACACAAAATCTGCGTTGGCCGGGGTCAAAGTTGCGAGAAACTCGCACGAGTCTCACACCTCAATACCCGCACTACAGATCGTAGCGTTCAGCTATATAGAAATACATGCAGCCGCACACTCCGGGCCCGAGTGACGGCGGCAGTGCCGGTATTGAGGTGCACGACTTGTGCGAGTTTCTTGCAAGTGTCACCCCGGCCTTAAACGCAGTATCTGTTTAATTTACACAAAATGGAAAAAAAATTGTGTGGGCTCCCGCGCAATTTTCAAGTCCAGAGTGGAAAAGCCAGCAACTGGGGACTAATGTTTGTAGCCTGGTAAGGGGTTAATACCCATGGCTATTAATAGCAGCCCGCAGCTGTATATTTAGCCTTTACTGGCTATTAATATAGGGGGAGACCCCCCAAAAAATGACATGGGGTCCCCCTATAATTAATAGCCAGAAAGGCTATGCAGACAGCTGCGGGCTGATATTCAAAGCCAAGGAAGGTGCCATGGATATTGCCCCCCGGCTACAAATACCAGCTCCCTGCGGCCCCAGAAATGGGCACCTGTAAGATGCACCAATTTCGGCCCTTAGCCTCTCTCTTCCCTCTGCCCTGTAGCGGTGGCATATGGGTTAATAAGGGGCTAATGTCACCGTTGTATTGTAAGGTGATATCAAACCTTGTTAGTAAGGCTAGGTTCACATTGCGTTAGTGCAATCCGTTTAGCGCCTAGCGCTAGCGGATTGCGCTAACGCAATGTTTTGTAAAGGGGTCGCGTTAAACGTCCCCGCTCTCGCAGATGTCCGATCTGCGAGTGGGGAACGGACCTCGGGTGCGCCTCGTACGCTGCAAGCAGCGTACGCAGCGCGCCACAAAACACCGACACATCGCTAGCGCGTGCCGAAAATGGCACGCGCTAGTGATGCGAGTCCCCATTTCTGTGAATGGGCGCGCTAACGGACGCTTTGCACGGCGTTAATTTCGCCATGCAACGCTGTCCGTTAGCGCGGTCCCATTAACACAATCTGAACCTAGCCTAATGGAGAGGCGTCAATAAAACACCTATTCATTACTAACCCTACAGTAGTGAAAGAGTTAAAAAGACACAGCCAGAAAAAAGTATTTTAATATTCTTAATTTCACCATACTTACAACCATGCTTAATTCCCCGAAGCCATCGATCACCTGCAAAGAATAAAAAATAATAAACCAATCGTATACTCCTTATCCGACAGTCAAATTAATAACAAGTGTCCCACGACAATCTCCCCTATAGAGCGGTCACATCAGGGGATGTGACAGCTCTATAGGCCTCCAGTGACACACTGACAGGAGACAATGGCTCCTGCAGTGTTATCACTGAGGGTTCAATGAGTTCATTGCTCTCACTTTACGGCACTGCTGCATGAGAATTTTCCCACACAGCTGAGTCGCAAGTGGACAGTATGAACTATACTGTACTCACAGCGGGGGAGGGATAAGGTGCGGAAGGATACCTTCCATCATTGTATCGCAGGTACCCATGGAGCAGTCGCATCTTCTAATGTGACAGTTCTCCACGGAAGATCGTCGCGGGACACTCGTTATTACATGGATTACTGCGGATCATGGAGTATATTGTTGGTTTATTATTTTTATATTTCTTACAGGTGATCGAGGGACTACGTTATTGGTGAGTATGTACTGTATGTTGTATGTACTGTCTGTACTGTATGTGTTTTTTTTGTTACACTTGAATACAGTAGCCGGATGATGGGACTACTGCTGTCCCATCAACCGGCTAGCTGTCACTGTAACAGGCATAGCCGGATGGGACTAGAAGTCCCATCGGACGATGCCTGCCTACATACAGACCCGCACACACACAGCCCTGCACACACCCCCGCACACCCACACAGCCCCGCAGACCCCCGCACTTCCCACAGACCCCCGTACACAGATATACACACCCACACAGCCCCGCAGACCCCCACATAGCTCCGCAGATCGCCGCACAGCTCCGCAGACCCCCGCACACAGAAACCCACATGGCCCCGCAGACCCCCGCACAGCTCTGCAGACCCCCGCACAGCTCCGCAGAACCCCGCACACAGCCTCACAGACCACCGCAGACACACATGCACATCTTCTCTGCACACACAGTCTCCGCCCACACACTCTTCTCCCTCGCAATCTGCAGCATTTCTCGCATGCAACTCTACAGCAAAACCACAGATCTTTTTAAACCTGCAGTTTTGCTGTGGATTGGACTGAAGCAATGAAAGTCAACGGGTACAGAAACGCTGCTGTGGAAAATAAAACGCTGAGATTCCGCACATTTTTTTTCGCACCATGTGCACAGCGTTTTTGTAATTCCTATTGATTAACATTGTGTGCACAACGCACTGCGGATTTGAGGCAATTCCGCGCGTCCAAAAACGCTGCAGAAATGCATGTAAATCCGCAACATGTGCATATACCCTTATACTTAGCAAAACATCAGCAGAAACTTGACAGTAGTTTTGGCAAAAATGCTGGATAATTCGTAATAAGTGGCATAAGCCTGATTTCAGGGACTACTTTATTTTTTATTAAGCATTACTATTAGCAAGTAAGTAAAGATCTTCAAGACACTGTACATATAAAATATGGTAAGTAGAGCAAAACAAAATGCTTATGCCCACACTATACCCTTATTTCTTTAGATTTCACTTAAGGTGCTTTTGATGATCTACAGTATGTATAAGTACTGTCCATCATCCAACTATTCCAGAATCTGGTGAGGATGTTGTGAGGTGAAGTCCTACCAAAAGAAAGTCAAGTAATTTCCAAGCAACTAGAGCTCCAGATAGGAACACTGTATACGGAGAAGATCGCCTTCAATGTGCGGTCTGGTTTTCCCATAGGTCGTACAGAGCTGAGAACTCAAGTGCCCGTTCTAGCTTGGAGAACCCATGTGATGCCTCTTGAAGACAGTTGAGCCACAAGAGTTGTCTCTGAAGGAAGGGAAGAGATATCCCCACACAGTCCTGATGCTTGCTCCAATGCTTACTCCAATTCATTTCTGGAGATTGACGGAACCATGGTGCGAGCGATGTTCTTCGATTTCTCGAGTGCATTTAACTCCCTGCAGCCACTTTTTCTACACAAAAAGATGACTGATATGAAGGTTGAGGAGGGGATGAGAAATTGGATAACTGACTACCTATCAGATCGGCCACAGTTTGTACAGATGGGAGCAGTTGTGTCAAGCAGATTACTGAGCAGTGTAGGTGCCCCCCAGGGAACGGTGCTTGCGCCCTTTCTATTCACACTGTATACTTCAGACTTTCAGTATAAATCTGAACTTTGCCACCTTTAAAAATTTTCGGATGACTCCGTGGTTGTGGGATGCATTAGGGGAGATCAGGGAGATGAGGAATATAGAAGGGTGGTGTCGAATTTCGTGGATTGGTGCAATGGTAACTATCTACAACTAAATGTTAAGAAAACCAAGGAGTTGGTGGCCAACTATAGCAGGATTAAGTTGGAATGCTTACCGATCACTATTGCTGGTCAGGAGGTAGAGCAGGTGGAGAGTTACAAATATTTGGGGGTCCATTTGGATAGCAAACTGGACTGGAGATGCCACTCTGAGTTTATCTACAAGAAGGGGATGAGCAGATTGTATTTCCTAAGGAAACTGAGGTCTTTTAATGTGTGCAGCAAAATGTTAGAAATGTTCTACCAATCTGTAGTGGCAAGTGCCATCTTTTTTGCAATCACATGCTGGGGTAGTAGTGTGCGGGCCTCTGATGCTAATAAGCTGAATAAGATTATTAAGAAGGCAAGTTCTGCGGTGGGCTGCAAGCTGGACTCTTTTGGGGAGGCAGTGGAGAAAAGAACTCTGAGAAAGTGTATGGCAATTATGAACAATAATGCACATCCACTATATGAGCTATTCATGAGACAGAAGAGCACCTTCAGTAACCGGCTAATACTTCTGAGGTGTAAGAAGGAAAAATATAGGAAATCGTTTGTGCCAACTGCCATGGGAATGTACAATAATAGCATTAGGGTTAAACCACCAAGGTGAATATCTACTTATTTCTCTACATTTCAGTTCACTCGTTGTGTATGTCCTATTCTAATGTATAATGTTCTTCTGTCAACTCCACTGTCATGTCAACTATGTAATTCTTTTATGATTTTTATGATTTGATTTAAGTTGTGCTGCTGTGATACCATAATTTCCCACCGGATCAATAAAGTGTATCGTATCGTATGATTTGCTTTCAGGAACCTCCCTGCCTTGTGGATGAGTCATCTTGGAGACCAGGCTGAATGTGGACCCATAGGAGGTATTTTCAGTTTTTAGGTGGTCTGGTGAAGATAAAATGAAGGCTGTGGCATCTTTTAAGTCTCTGCAATCCACCAACCAGGCACAGAAACTCCAGTTGAGACTTCCCAATGCCCAGTTCCTGGTGGTTCATCTGCTTTATCATATGATGAGGATGGCTTGATGGAGAGAAGAACCCTAGTCGTGAAGCTGGTGAGAGGTGTCACTTTTCTTCCAGTGGAAGACCGGAGACGTCGTGGTCCTGAAAAGTCATAGGAGTCCATGAAGAGGTGTTGGGTCCTCACAGGCTTGAAGAATAGGGGCATAAGTGGGGTTCTGTAACACTACTGCCAGCACCTGTGCATGGCTCCCCTTCCCCCTCCATGAAGGGATGCAGGCACACTCACCGCGCAGTGCGGTCTTGGCATCCTGTCTCCTGGTGTTGTAAGTGCATCAGTTCCCTGCAGCACACCTAGTGAACACGCGCTCCCCTGCTCTTAGAAAGAGTAGAGCAAACAGTAACATGAGTCCAGCCAATGGCTGGGAAACATTTGGTATAAGAGTGCACCTGCAAGATGGCACCCAGCCATCTAGAAACTGTAGGTGTGGGAGTATCAGTAGGTGTGGGAGTTGACCGAATCAATCTTCAACCCAAAAAGGTCACACTAGATCATCTTTAATAATACTAGACCAAAGCAGTATCCCTCCCCCTCCTTGAAAGTATTTGAGTGGAAGTAGAGGTTTGTGCCAATTACAGGTACAGCCATGGGCCCATTCATTTGGTCTGTTAAGAGTCACTCATCTCATAAGTCCATAAAACCTTTGAAAAATCTGTCTTCAGATTCTTTCTTCTTTTAATGGTTTTGTGATCACATCCCAATATCTTAGCAGTTTTGAGCGCTGCATCCCTCTGTAAGAATGTTAACAATTTTTGAGAGTCAGTTAAACCTCTATTTTGGACAATTTTGCCTGAGGAAAACAAGCTGCCTGATAATTTTGTACCCCTTGATAAAGGGTATTGATATCCTTAGGCTATACCTTCCCTCATAAGACAATTAGAATCTATAAAACATGCACAATGCAGACAAATGGATTCTTTTATAACCAGTGAAGGAAATATATAGGTATACAAACGATTTAGTGGCATTTCATAAAACTGCACTTCCTCTGCTCCGAGTTCTATTAAAGGACACTCAGTGATAGATCTCTTACACAGAACGCATGTCCACTAACTCAAACTGCAGAGTCTCAGTGTATTGTACAATAAGTGATGCAACATCAGCCAGTCTCCTGCTTGTTATAGACTTCATGTGTCATCTTTTACCAGCAGGAGGCAGAAAGGACAGAAAGCTGCTTCTCATAGAATTACATTGAAGATTATGCATACACAAATTAAGATAGAATCCTAGCGATCCACCGGGCCGACCGATTGTTTCGGATAATGAGGGACTTAATGAACTAGCTTGCAAAATTATTGACTATTATTTAAAACCTTTAGTTTCTAGCTTGCCCTCACATATCCTGGATACAACTGCGGCCTTAAGGAGACTAGATCAACTCCACCTAGAAAACAATATGATCCTAGTTACAGCTGACATAGAGGCGTTGTACACGTCAATTAGACATTCTCAAGGATTGGCAGCTGTATCATGGCTTTTGCACAACAGTAATCTGGATAATTAATTGGTAAAATTCCTCTTGGTACTCTTAGAATTTGTGCTCCCACACAATTGTTTTACATTTAAAGAACAGGTGTTTTTACAATTGCAAGGAACTGCGATGGGGGCGGCTTGTGCCCCCTCATACGCAAACTTGTTCTTAGGTCTTTGGGAACAAGACATCTTTCAGTGCTCTTCAATTCCAGGTGTGGATAAAATCCACAACTGGATAAGATATATCGACGATATTATGTTCGTCTGGGAGGGCACTGAAGATGAACTCAATGACCTAATGACACATCTTAATAACAATGACATAAATATACACCTAACTTACTCCTTTGGACGTAGAGTCACGTTCTTGGATATTGACATATCGGTCAATCAAGATGGTTCAATCTTCACCACTATCTTCAGAAAGCCCACCTCCACCAACTCGCTATTACATGCCGAATCATCTCATTTACCCTCTGCTATCAGGTCCATCCCGGTGGGACAATATTTGAGGGCAAAAAGAATCTGCTCTACCGAAGATGCCTTCCGAACCCAAGCATCTGATCTCTACTCTAGGTTTCGTGAAAGGGGATATGGCCATCGACCCATTCGTCATGCCTATAATAGAGCTTGTAATGTAACAAGGAATCCGCTCCTTTATACGAATAGAGATAAGAAACCCAAATTTGATAAAGTAAAATTGATTACTACGTTCAATGGCCAATGGGAAGAATTAACGAAAATCATACAAAATCGCTGGGCCATTTTACTAACTGACCCCATTCTAAAGAAAACTTTGACATCTAAACCTCTTATAACAGCTAAAAGATCAAAACATCTGTCTGATCTACTTGTGAGGAGTCATTATGGTCCAAAAAAACCTATCCAGATGAACCCTTTTGGGGAGATACAACGTTTCTTTCCCTGTAAAAAATGCAAGGCTTGTGCAAACACTGTCAAGAGTAAGGAATTCCATAACTCTGACAAATCACGTACTTTCTCAATTCGGAAATATCTCACTTGTACCTCACAAGGAGTAATTTATTTGGCCTATTGCTCTTGCAATAAATCATATATTGGCATGACTACTCGTGAACTTCGCATTAGGATACGCGAACATATACGCGACATAGAAAAGTCCAAAGATGCAAAAGAGAATGAACAGTTAAAAACTTTAGCTAGACATTTTAAAGCTGTTCACAATTCCGATGCTAGCAATCTTCGGTTCATGACAGTTGATCAGGTAACCTTGGGTATTATGGGAGGGAATTTGTTCAAAGTGTTATCTCAAGTGGAAAGCCGCTGGATTTTCAGGCTGAACACTTTAGTCCCTAATGGACTAAATGAGGGTCATGGATTTGGATAATTCCTTTGAAGTATTGTCTATTATGGGTGCATTCTTTTATAATCATGTTCGTTTATGGTTTTAATTTTTTTGGTTTTAGGTTTCATATTGTGTAAGTTATAGCGGGCACAATTGGAACTTGATACTTTATTAGCACTAAAAGCGGGATCTTTACGCTGCACTTGCAGCTTATTTTCCGATGTCCCAGGTGCTGTACTTACGTCTAGTTAATATATCTTACAAGTACCTTTGCCCTCTTACTTACTTCCTTTTAAAGGGCCAGACATAGTATTTGGTTTCTCATGATTTATAGCAATTTTTGCACAAAAGTTAATATATATATATATATATATATATATATATATATATATATATATAACCGTTATCATGGTCTGGGCTTGTTATAGCTATACAGTAATATGTACTAAAAGCGCTTATGGTATGAATTGCCTTTTTGTAACTATACCTGGTTCTATTCCCCTGTAAACCTGTTTGGTGTATGGTACTCTATCTCCATATATGTGAATTTTGTTTATGTATAATAAAGTATTTATATTTAAAAGAGAAAACTCTTTACCTCATTGATTAATTTACAATTGGGGCCTTAGTGTTATGGTGTATTCAGAGTTTAATTGATATCTAATTGTGAGATCTCATGTTGTTTAACAAATTAGG
This sequence comes from Ranitomeya imitator, assembly GCF_032444005.1. Classification (NCBI taxonomy): domain Eukaryota; kingdom Metazoa; phylum Chordata; class Amphibia; order Anura; family Dendrobatidae; genus Ranitomeya; species Ranitomeya imitator. The sequence goes on from NC_091287.1 coordinate 357,390,873, forward strand.
ATAGACAGTGTAAGTAAAAGGAGTAGAATAACTGCTGCATGGACATACAGATGAGCTTGGCGGTAAGAGGAGTTTGAATGTTGCCATGAAAAAGTTAATGGTGATCATGTCATCCTGTAGTTTGCGGAAAGTAAAAAACTGACCTCCTGTGTGCATGTACTGGAATCATTAGTCTGGATATCAAATGGCACAGTTACCCATATTGAAAGGTTCAAAATGTATGGATGCCACTGAGCTGGGATGATACAAATCATAAAAATCTGCAGAAATGTTCATTTCTGCAGTCTGCAAGATTATATATTTTGTATATTCTGCATCTTTCATTACAACTAAACTGTATTCAACTAAGGTGCATTAACGAGAATATGTCAGAAACATCACTCCCCAAAACTATTTTTATATGCATGTAGCTCCTTAATAGACAAGTCCAGCAATATCTTCAGTGAGTGTGTTTCTCTGTTACTGAGAAATCATGGTTTGAATTGATATTCAAATCAGGCATTAGAGGCATTTGCAAATCTGAAGCCTCTATCACTCCAGCTCTATTCACCACCCCGTGCCACCTCCCCCTGCTTAACGGACAGCCTGGCAGGTTAAGAATAAATTACCACCAGGATGCAAAAAAATCCACAATGCTATATGAGAAAGATAACAAATGAGATCACAAGTGCATTATTCATTTAGTCTATACTTTACAAGTATGGTGTGTTCTTTACTCTGCCAAATTTCCCTTTAACTGTGGGAGTTATTACGGTGCACAAAAGAAGAGCAGATCAGTGACAAAATCAGCTCTGCTATATGTGTGAAATATTTCCTAGGAATATGTAGCAGAAAACACGAAGTACCTTCTAGCTTGGATTTTTGTCAACAAGACTCCTTAGGAGCTCATTCTCATTCACGATAGATTTCAGTAACCTTTTGATCCATAATGAGTTTGTGCCTGATCCACATTCTTGATTTTGAGTCTAATTTCATGTGGCCTTTAGTATTTGAACCTAACTGTGATTATTAATCATACGAAATGCATCAGTCGGTGCTCAGTGGCAGATATTGCTGCAAAACTATCCTTGCAAATATAGAAAAACTGTATTAAAAGAGTATTTTAGATTACGATTCCTGCATTTAAATGAATAGTCATGTTTCAAATCTGTAGTATAGACTGATGTAAAAAGAAATGTATTTATCACATCAGGGTACATTTTTACTCTGCGCTCTTGTACCGTTCTAATGCTCACGTGCCCACGTGCACTTTGAGAATTGCACTGGGGTCAGCATGGGCAGTCTAACCAGTCTGCGGCTATGCAGCCCCATACACAACAAGCTGTGACCAACTGTGTGTTCTGACATCTTTATATCATAGACAATGAATTTGTGTCTTCACTCCCTATGTGTACCAGTAACTTTGGATGCACATGACCTTGTCACTAGTTCACTATCCAAATCTTTTTAATTTGACCCGATCAACTATGAGGTGGTACTGCAAAGACTGTTGCCCAGGATCTATAAATTTTCACCATATGCCTCCAAAGACAGTCATACTGCCCACATGAGAACCACAGTGCCTCAAAACCCACAGTGTTCCTTATGTGGGCCACAATCCCCCATTAAAGTAATAATGGCGTCAGCGCTACCATGGCAGCAACAAATGCCCTGAATTCTCCCTACAGGTGATTTTAAGTAGTTAGCTGGTCCACTCCTGACCCATAAATTGTAGGCTTTTTTTTGCCCTGGGGAGGTGATAAAACAGGACAGGGACCCAATTTAATAAGGACGCCTTGATGTGGTAATTGGGCTTAGATACATTGGCCAATTTATGTGAGAAGTACCTTCTTTTTTTCATAGCAATTTTTGCAGATAAATATCTCATGTGTACATTATATAGCGCTTTTTTCCTATTTTCTATGGCAGTAATACATTTTCAATATTCTAGAGTAATCATTTTTGGTAAATAATGGTGCAACCTTTATAGTTTCTCAACGTATGTTTTTTTGGTTGGCGCCTGTTCAAACTTGCTTGGATATACTGGTCTTGTTCTCGATCTGAATTCTCCCTACGTCAGTCACTATGCCACCCATGTCATGTACAATGTTTCCTATGCTAGCCACAATAGGCACATGCAATCACTGTGCCTTCCACTGCCTCTCTGTACTTTCTAAGCCCAACACACACTTACTTGCTGTGGTCGGACTGTTTGATTGATTTGATGTTTGGACTTAAAAATGTGAAAGAGACCTAATAAACTAGCATCTTCCACTGCTACTTTTCAGTTGCATCCCATGCCTGCTGTTAGCGACATCTATGAGGTGTTCAATATCTTTATATATTTAACAACGAAGAAGAAAGGAAAGGCGGCACTCACAGATCCATTCCGAGCGGTTACTTTATTGCTTAAAAAGCCATCACAGCCGGGGGTACTGAACAAACAGTGCGGCAAGCCTGACGACGGCCGTTTCACGCCCTCCTGGCGCTTCTACACTGACCCGTAGAAGCGCCAGGAGGGCGTGAAACGGCCGTCGTCAGGCTTGCCGCACTGTTTGTTCAGTACCCCCGGCTGTGATGGCTTTTTAAGCAATAAAGTAACCGCTCGGAATGGATCTGTGAGTGCCGCCTTTCCTTTCTTCTTTGTTGTTTGATATTGGACTTGTTCAGTGGCTGGAGCACCTCAGATCTGGCGGTCAGGACTCCCATCACAGGTGAGCAGGCACAAGTTATTTCCCTAGTACGGTGGTGCTGTCAGCTGAGTTTCTTCTGGATTGATCTTTATATATTTCGTAATAATGAGCAACAAGATGAGCAGGCCTACCAACATGGCCACTTTAGTCAACATTGAGTAAATGTTTGCTACCATATAAGCTTGCATGGTTATATCATATATATTTAGCATTAAAGTGCTGATGAGGGTAGCTCATTGAACACAATCACCTTTATCAATTGAAGCAGGCCAAAGTATGTTACCTGATCACTACAGATTCGGCTTCTGAGACCTCCGACCAGCAAATTTACTCCAGAGAAGTCAGACAGGCTATACATTTTTACTGCAGCAGCCATTGCACTGGAAATGAAGTATAATATGTAACATATGGATGAATTCATAGAAAAAGCCCTCGTTGTTATGCGCATTTCACATGATAGTCATTCACGATCATGGTCTTGAATGGCCGCCATTCTATATATATATATATATATATATATATGTATATATATATATATATATATATATATATATGAGTTTGTTGTGCTTTGATCAGGAGGCTCGCTGCCAGTCTGAACATCACAGTCTGTATATTGACTGTGAATGTCAGCTAATCTAGCCTTACGAACTTTTAGCTTTGACTAATGAGGAGTAGTCTTCAGCTAGCGATCTGTCTCTATTATGTCCATATGTCCTAATGGGGCATACAGTAAAGGAAAATTGTTGTCTGTTGAGAAACTAAAAGTTGGTTACTGTGGATAATGGCTCATTCACACAGCTCAATAAAGTTATAAAACCACTGATCAGCTATAAGTAAGTCCAGGCTCGGACTGGCCCAAAGGAGAACAGGAGAATCCTCCGGGGGGCTCTGTGCCAGAGTGGGCCTCCACATTCTTATATGAGGACAATATACATGAATCACTATGTACAGACAATGGCAGAATCATATTCATGTCTACCCAGTTCATTGTTATATAACTTTGTGATTGAGGATAATGTCATATTTGCATGTAGCTGAAAAGTGGGGCCCTGGAATTGGGTACTGGTGGGCCCTTGGCACCCCAGTCCAACACTATTACGCACACAGAGAGATTGTCCTTACTATCGTTCTGGGTGGTTAGAACATATTGTACACGGAAATATGTGCTTCTGAGAACGATGGTTTCTAAGGTCAAGTAAAAATCATTTCATGCGTTCATCAGGTGATTGCCGGCCTGTTTAGAGAAACTGATATTCTGGAAACGATCAGTTTTAGGAATGTTCAGTCCCTTGTATTGACCAGCGTAAATAGGGCCCTTAGTGTTTTCCATAAGTATTTCCTTGCTGAATAAGCCAAAGCATAAAATCCATCGGAGTTGATACGGTGGCCAATTTCGGTCTTTGCGTGGTTCGGATTGAATATCCTTATATATAACTTTGCATTACATGGTGCAAAAAAAAAAGTTCATAGATGCTGAATCAATCAACATGGATACGGCATCACTTATATTTAATTATTTATTTTGCAAAATAATAGGGTGGGGGAGGGGATACATTATATTCACCGAAATTGCAAACTATATGTTTATTATGACATTACATTGCTGTACCGCTTGTGTGATAAATACTAACTATAGCAGAGTTAAAGTCTTCATCATTTCGAGACACCATGCGACTCCTCACTTCTACCTGTAGTGCTGTGTGCACGTCACCTTTCTTTACTCCTCAATTCCTCCGCCTCCCATTTACTTATGAGGTGCCGCAACTGACAAAATATGACAAGATCAGCCTGCAATTAGAACCAACACAGCCATTCAGACAATAATGCAGCTGCTTTCTATATACAATACTTGGCTTTGATTGACTCATTCATCTGCTTGAAGAAATGTATATCTGATTCTCAATTACAAGGGAAGTTGTGCGAATGCTCGGGATTCAATTGAATATAGATTTCACTTTTCAAACCGGTTGGTGTTTTATTGAAAGGCACAGACGAAACGTGAAGCTTCTTACAAAGGAGCGTGAATGATAAACTGCCAATCATCTTGATGCGCTTTATACGCGGCTGTCTGACACCAACAGCTGTGACAAGAGTCAATCTCTTTGAAACATTTCGAATGCTGACAAAAAAGGCTGAGAACGGTGTGCTTAAATCACTGGTTCTATCAGGCATTGAGGAATACACTGAAGGTTCATTTGGAGGGCTCCGAACTTGTGCCGACACAAAAATGCACAACATAATGAAATACGGCAATATTTTGGACTCCAAACCAGGCACATCATTCATCGTAATCATTTTCTTCCATAATATGATTATTTCAGGCACGGCTTTGTCTTAGCATATCTATATTTATGTACGAGTCCCCTTGCGCTACTGTATATGAAAAGAGAAGGTCGAGAAGCCTACCTGTCCCAATTCTCAACTCGGATTTATTTTATGGATATAAGGGTATGTTGTGCACATCTCCAAATTGACAGCTGTCATGATCTAGTGTAGATACTTCTTTCCAGTCAGTAAACAGGAATAATACAAACAGCAAATAGTAATAAGTCTTACACAAAGTCTGACACATAAATCACACTCACTGAGCATAACAGGACTCATACAAGTTATTATTATTATTAGTTCATAGTTATTCAAAGGAACTAAGTAGTGACAACCTCCATGCACAAACAACACAAAATGCCAATAGGTATAATGTCCATAGTAACGTAAAAGAGTTGTCAAATTGGAAAAGCCTATTTTTTCAAATGCCCTGTTAAGTATTTAATCTGAGAACAGCATAGTGAAGGCGCAGAGAGCCTGATTCCAGGGATGTGTCACTCTCTCAGCCACTTCTTGTAGTTTCAATACAATCAGAGTTTTATCAGCATGAGATTAACACTGCAGGACTAGTTATCACATGCTAGACAGTCCAACTAATCTGTGTAATACATGGCAGCTTGCTGACAATGTACAGGGTACACATGAAGCTACCAATCAGAGCTCTGGGAGGGGTTATACACAGCTCAGAATTCATAGCACTGCTACATCTACAACAGAGAAAACAGGGATTTTATGAAAACTGCACCAAGAAGACAAGTACATGATACATCACTGATTTCTACATCTACATCATGCTGCTTTCAGATTCCATAGCAAAAACCTGCTGACAGTTTCCCTTTAAGAAATTCAGAGTTAATAATGAAAGGTTGCTTCTTTATGATCCCCCTTCAATGTGCAAGAGTGGAAAATGGCTACAAAGAGCATCTCATGATCTGTCGGAGCTGCCCTAGGCCCTGCATTGATTTGACTAAGCAGGCAGTCAACCAGCCAATCAGGTTAACCCCATCCTTCTGCAGGCAGATTAGTCACTGCCAGTTTAGATTGGCGGTGGCATACTCTGCCCTCAGAGAGCACATGAACGCTCAGCTGAGCCAAGTGTTCATATGTATGTGCTCATAGGAAGAATTAGCTGTCGGCCGATCTGTTATTTAAAGTGTAAAGGAACCTTAACAAATAAGGAATGAAACATAAATGAAATTAAGTAAAACATACTGGAAGAGACTGTAAGGGAAAGGTCTTGCAGAAATCAACAATTCCATTGTAGATTTTACCTTCAGTTCAGCTTATGCCTGAAATGTTGGCTATCCAGAACACTGTCTTGCACTGTAGGTCTGACTAAAATATGTTCAAGATACTTTGACTAGGAGAACGGCTAGGGAGAGCGTATATTTATAAAGATCATTTCAAACAGTGGGAGAGATACTATTCACAAATGTAGACTGAGTGTTCAGGAAAATACAGGGGATGCAGTGAACTGTGACTGTGCAGCAGCACAAGTCATAGGAAGGGTGCAAATTGTAGCAGAGCTAAATAACGGCCAATAGTCTTATGTCATTTATATGCTGCTATCTAGCAGAGGATATTCTGCCTCATACTTTATAACTTAAAGGGGCTCTCTCAAGCTCTGTCTTGAGCAGGACACGGCTGTGAGGTCTCTATCACTTGTTCATTGCTTGGAGGGTGGACACACCTCCTTGAGTAACCGTTCTGGTCAGTGGCTTATATTAATACAGTGACTACTGGACAACCCCAGCTTAATTAATCGAGGAGCAAAATTAAAACAAAAACAGTGTAAACTCACCTTTCTGCAGCAGCGCCATTCCAGAGATGGTGGGGGCAAGAGGGTTGTGCAAGACTGCAAGGAGCAAGGACTAAGGAGGAGGGAGGTGAGCAACTATCTGCTATATAAAAATCATAAGAAATGGAAAGAGGTGGATGGGCTGTCAGGAGTTAACTCCTCAGCCTAGAATGCATCTACTGTGCATACTCAGGCAAGATGGTCGATATCCTTGGAAACAAACTGTAAAATAAAATCTCACGGCAGTTGAATGAAAGTAAATAAAAAAGGGAATCAATTGCAAACGTGCTTATATTTTTCATGCTAACTATACCAATTTAATAACATGAGCATAGACCTTTCATTTTCTAGAAGTAACAGCGGTGACATCATGATTTGAGGTGTGATTTGTCATGTGAACGTATGGTTTTCATTGGAGTTTACTTAATATTTAACATTCTAAACAGCTACTAGCATATGAAATGCCAGTGTGAAAAGCTCAAAGAATTACTGCTAGTAAAGTTCTAGACATAAAGAATATACACATCTATTTTTTTTCCTGTAGCCCGACAGCTTTTTACAATAACAAGTCCGAATGCTGCCAACCTTAGCCTATGTACTTAGTCATAAGCCTTACTTTTGCATAGCTATATGCATAGCTTTAAAATAACCTTACTGAGAAGAGATTGAGGATAGAAGAGAATTTAAAAGATAATGAAAAGGCTTTATTTGAAAGACATATTGAAACTGTTAAAAAGCTTCCATAAAATCTTATTATTTGGTATTTGTAATATTCTGCTGTAAAGTTTCACTATGTTAGAAGAACAAACAAGACTAGCACCAAAATAAACATTTGACATTTAACAAAAAGGAAAATTAGACATTTTCAAGTGCCTACCTGCATGAAGGTATGCCAGGTCTGGATTTTCAATGTCTGAATGTTGTTCCTTTAAATGATTCCGAAACTCCATTGGGGCATTAGTCCCATAATTGCACTTTGGACAATTATACATTTTTACTCCTTCATGCTTGCCAGTGTGCAAAATGTGTTTGCGGACATTTTCAGCGCAGTTTGATCTAATGATAAATAGAAATATGTTTGTTGAAATATTAAAATTATGCATAACAAAAGGAGATTTTTGTGATATTTACCAATTAATTTGTCACATCATCATGCACTGTGGACTTATTGGATCAGATGTACGTTTCCTAAATCCACACCAGTACAATCATTTATCCCATGACTTTACTATTAGCCCAAAACATTCTTCTTTGGTCTCATATGATCAGAGCATTTTCTATCACGTTCTAGCTATGTCCCTTACATGGCATGTGGAAGAAGGCAATATGATCAGATGGGACCAAAGTGGAACTTTTTGGGCTCAATGCCAAGCATTATGCGTGGTGAAGAAGTAACACTGCACATCACCCGAAGAACACCAACCTCACTGTCAAGCAAGGTGGTGGCAGCATAATGCTGTGGGGATGCTTTTTTTCAGCAGGGAAAAGGAAGCTGGTCACAGATGATGGGGAGAATGGATGGAGCTAAATACAGGGCAATCCTGGAGGAAAACCTATTAGAAGCTGTAAAACACTTTATACTGGGGTGTTGATTCACCTTTAAGCATGACAAAGACCCTAAACATACTGCCAAAGCTTCAATAAAATGGTTTAGGTAAAGGCATATTCTCGTGTTTGAATGGCTCAGTGAAAGTCCAGACCTAAATCCCAATGAGAATCTGTGGCAAGACTTGAAAATTGCTTTCCATGAGCACTCTCCATCCAATCTCACTAAGCTAGAGCTTATTTGCAAAGATGGTATAGATATACCCCAAGAGGCTTGCAACAGTAAATGCAGAAACAAATGGCCCTACAAAAAGTATTGACTCTAGGGGGCTGAATACAAATGCACATCAGAATTTTCTGATTTTTTTTTTTTTAGAATATTTAGAAAACCATGTATCATTTCCTTTACACTTCACAAATAGTTGCCACTTAGTGTTGGTATATCACATAAAATCCCAATGAAAACTTAATTTTATGGGTGTAAAGTGAAAAATTGTAGAAATGTTCATGGTGTATGAACACTTTCCCAAGGCACTGTCTAGAGAGAGATTAGCGGATCGATTCGTGGGACTCTGGCAAGCATCCAGATCAGTGGTAGCTGGTGGCTAAACTGGAATCATCTCTTACCTTCCGGAATTCCCCAACAAGCCTTTTTATTTGTCAAAGTTGGCACATCATCATCCATGCAGCGTGAAGCACAGATAGCAATAATAATCGTTATTTATATAGCGCCAACATATTCCATAGCGCTTTACAGTTTAACAGTTCATACACAAGTCAGAAGTAACAACGTTCAAAATAATACAATAATTAAAGCAAAATAATGACAACCCTGCCCGTAAGAGCTTACAATCTACAATGAGGTGTGGGGAGACAAAGTACAGGGGATAATTTACAATGATGGTCCAGACATCTTGAGGGAGTGGGGGATGGATAAAGGCTGTATAAGCTAGTCACCAGCCAGTATTTGTGGTGCTATTGATTGCGGTGGATTTTGATGGATGGCTATTTTCAGACAGCGAATGGGCTATACACACACACACTTCTATTAGGGAACATGATAAGTTGAGGATAATCCTAATTTCTTGGGGTAGAGCATTCCAGAGGATTGGTGTGACCTGGAAGAAGTCTTGGAGCCGGGAGTGGGAGGTACGGATTAGTGCAGAGGTTAGTCGAAAGTCGCTTGCAGAGCATAGCGAGCGGGTAAGCCAATAAACAGAAATTAAGGAGATGCAGGGGGGTGCCGCACTGTGGAGAGCTTTCAGGGTGAGAACAAGCAGCTTGAATTGGATCTAATAATGAATGGGAAGCCAGTGCAAGGACTGGCGAAGAGCAGACATGTCCGAGTACTGATTAGCCAGATGCTAATCAAAAGCCATGCTGGGGACATCGGAAAGTTAGAGATTCGAGAGCCAACTGTTTATCCGCCAGGTACCACTGACGTATCACTGACCTCATGAGAACTTTAATACATTCAGCACATAATTACAATGAAACCTCTTTTAAATAACAATCCCAAATTCCATTGAAAAAAGTTCTAAAAGAAGATGGCCAGTAATATAAAACATGGAAGTTCATCTAGATAACCAAATAATCTAGTCTAGATAACCATATTTTATAGATTTACTGAATAAAAAAAATCTACCTGGCAAATTATTGTGAAAAGGATAAGACTGAAAACATTTAATGTGTGTGTTTTGCTGGCACCTAAATCACGTAAGGCAAGAAGTAGAGAACATTTCTTTGTTGCAAATATCAGTTGTTCCTTAATGACTGGTTCACTGTCAAAAGGAAGCAGGTGGTCATTTTTCTATGTCAAGCAAAACAAAACAAAAAAGTTTTAAGAACTGGCAGTCTCCCAGTGGTGCCTGTGTTATCCAGAAAACAGTGTATGAGATGGGCACATATTACTTTAATATTTTTGTTTTATCCCAAATATGAAATATTTGCTTTATTCTGAATATATTTTATGTTATGGATTACTTAAGGGTTAGAGATCATCTTAAGAATATACACATAATACATGTAATAATATATATATATATATATATATATATATATATATATATATATATATATATATATATATATACTAGATGGCAGCCCGATTCTAAAGGATCGGGAGTCTAGAATCCATATATACTTTATTTATTCAAATGTAAGAATAATACAATTAATAAATAATAGTAAGAAAGAACAAAAATAATAGGCAGTATATGGAGAAAACACCAAACAAAAGTTCAAAATTGGTGTGAAAATGTCACTGAACCACTTCACAACTAAATATATATAGTTTTGGTAAATGGTATTATCATTTTTTTGACGAAATTCGGCAGGAGCTTGAAGAGCAACGTCACTGGGCCCGCCTCCACGCAGTAGAGACTTGCTGTGAGGTAAAAATTCAAAAATCACACCAAAATGGCGGGCGGAGTGTGTCACAGTACGGCACGTTTCTGATTGGTCGCTCGCAGCAGGCGGCAACCAATCAGACACTGGACACTGTTGACGTCACTTATCTCCGGACATTAGCTCCGGACATTAGCTCCGGACAAAGCCACGGAAGTTGGCACAAATTGCAGGAAGTAGTATTCTAGGCAATTATATATTAGACTAGATGGCAGCCCGATTCTAAAGAATCGAGAGTCTAGAATCCATATATACTTTATTTATTCAAATGTAAAAATAATACAATTAATAAATAATAGTAAGAAAGAACAAAAAATGGCTGCACTCACCAGCTCTTGACAATTCTTGTTATTTAAGGTACAGTTACACAGGATCCATGAACATGCTTATGAGGGGAGGGATGAAAGACATCAGACGACAACTTTGCGTGTTGTGGCAAATGCCACAACAACGGTTCTTTGCTTAAGAACAATGTCAGGTAGTAGGAAAATAGCCAGTTAATAATAGGCAATAGTTCTTTGCAGGAATGCAGATATTAATAAATAGGCAGTTTATATTGCAGAGAAATTGCTGGGCAATAATGGACAATGTCCTTATGTGGCAAATAATAGAGCAATATACCCAATGTGGCAAAGAAGAGGTTAATAAACGGCAGTCTCTCAGTATAACAGTCAGTGAATAATAGGCAGTATATGGAGAAAACACCAAACAAAAGTTCAAAATTGGTGTGAAAATGTCACTGAACCACTTCACAACTAAATATATATAGTTTTGGTAAATGGTATTATCATTTTTTTGACGAAATTCGGCAGGAGCTTGAAGAGCAACGTCACTGGGCCCGCCTCCACGCAGTAGAAACTTGCTGTGAGGTAAAAATTCAAAAATCACACCAAAATGGCGGGCGGAGTGTGTCACAGTACGGCACGTTTCTGATTGGTCGCTCGCAGCAGGCGGCAACCAATCAGACACTGGACACTGTTGACGTCACTTATCTCCGGACATTAGCTCCGGACATTATCTCCGGACATTAGCTCCGGACAGGAAGTTGGCACAAATTGCAGGAAGTAGTATTCTAGGCAATTATATATTATATATATATATATATATATATATATATAATATATATATATATATATATCTACTATATAAAGCTGAATGTGTGTGTGTGTGTGTATGTCTGGGATTGGCTCCTGCACCGTCGCAGCTACAGCCACAAAATTTTGCACAGTCACACGTCTGGACCCCGAGAGCGTCATAGGCTATATTGTGAGGCGAAATTTTAACCCCGCGCGTTCCAATTCACCAAACAATTTTGCCCCTATCTACATAATGGGGAAAAAAGTGAAAGGAAAAGTGTTGGAAGCGTAGCAGCTACAGCAACAAAATTTTGCACAGTCACACGTCTGGACCCTGAGAGCGTCATAGGCTACGTTGTGAGGTGAAATTTTAACCCCGCGCTTTCCAATTCACCAAACAATTTTGCCCCTATCTACATAATGGGGAAAAAAGTGAAAGGAAAAGTGTTGGAGGCGTCGCAGCTACAGAAACAAAATTTTGCACAGTCACACGTCTGGACCCTGAGAGCGTCATAGGCTACATTGTGAGGTGAAATTTTAACCCCGCGCTTTCCAATTCACCAAACAATTTTGCCCCTATCTACATAATGGGAAAAAATGAAAGGAAAAGTGTAGGATGCAAATTGACAGCTGCCAGATGTGAACAAGGGGGACTTAGAGAATGAGAGCGATGGCGCCAAAGAGTATATACCGTACAGTTGCTAAGGTGGGGCCCCGACATGGGATACTCACCACACATGGGGATATGAACACACACACAAAATGCGCCACACACTACCACGTGCTTGAACACATATTACCCTCAGCACACATTTCACCACAAATACACCAACCTCGCCACATAAAAGTCGAAACACAAAAGTCGCCGCTCAAAACTCACCACGCGCAGAACTCGCCACATGCAAAAACTAGGCTCTTGCAAAACTCGCCACAAGTGCAAAACTGACTTCATGGAAAACTCGCCACACGCAAAACTTGCACATGCGGAAAAATTGCCACATGCACAAAAGTTGCAACACATGCAAAAGTTGCCTCACACAAAACTTGCACATACTCAAAAGGCACCACACATAAAACTCACCACGCGCAAAACTCGCCATGCGCAAAACTTGCTGCACACAACTTGCTATACTAACCTGTCACATGCAACTCGACACACAAAAAGTTGCTACACGCATGTTGCTACACAAAACTCATCTCACAAAAGTCGCTACATGCATGTCGCCACACACAACTCAACACACACAACTTGACAAACGAAACTCGCCCTAAAACACACACAAGTCTGGTATTAGCCTTCAAAAATAAAATTCTGATTAATAAGCAGACAAACTACAAGAGCAACAAATGTACCATATAGGAAATACGGCAGCTGTCAGTCACATAACCTGTCTATTATGTGTATGTGTGAGCTAATATATACTGCCAGGGGGAGGGCTTCCTGTTGGCTGGGGATTTATCAGGCTGCCAATTTATCTTACAAATACTGAGGTAAAAATACTGAGCAAATAACATGTTAACGAGGTCTAATACAGGAGATCACACAGGTATATACTATATACAGGGGAGATGACACACAGATATATACTATATACAGGAGAGATGACACACAGGTATATACTATATAAAGGAGGAGATGACATACAGGTACATACTATATAAAGGAGGAGATGACATAGAGGTACATACTATATACAGGAGGAGATGACATACAGGTATATACGATATACAGGAGGAGATGACACACAGGTATATACTATATACAGGAGCAGATTACCTACAGGTATATACTATATACAGGAGGAGATGACATACAGGTATATGCTATATATAGATGACATACAGGTATATACTATATACAGGAGGAGATGACACACAGATATATACTATATACAGGGGAGATGACACAGGTATATACTATATACAGGAGGAGATGACATACAGATATATACTATATATAGAAGGAGATGACATACAGGTATATACTATATATAGGAGGAGATGACATACAGGTATATACTATATATAGGAGGAGATGACATACAGGTATATACTATATATAGGAGGAGATGACATACAGGTATATACTATATACAGGGGAGATTACACACAGCAGGTATATACTATATACAGGGGAGATGACATACAGGTATATACTATATACAGGAGATGACATACAGGTGTATACTATATATAAGGGAGATGACAAACATGTATATACTGAGGTGAAAATGAGAGGTGTGAGGTGAAAATGAAAATGTGTGAGTGCAAAATGAGAGGAGTGAGGGAAAATAGTGTAGTGATCAGAAAATGACAGATGTGAGGTCGAAATGACAAGTGTTAGGCGGGAATGAGAGGAGTGAGGGAGAAAATGAGAGGTGTGAGGGAGAAAATGAGAGATGTGAGGGGGAAAATTAAAGATGTGATTGGGAAAATGAGAGGCGTGATGGGAAAATAAGAGAAGTGAGGTGCTATAACTAACCACAGATATTTACTATGCCCAGGCAACGCCGGGCTCTTCAGCTATATATATATATATATATATATATATATATATATATATTTTAACAATAAATGGAATCAGCTTTTAGTCTAAAAATGATAAGCTGTGAAGAAAAGGAATAAGAAAAAAAAAGTCTGGAGTTGATTCTTAGGCTATATTCACCCATCTGTGAGAAATTGGACCATTTTTTTCTCAGGTATCAGAATCGTTGAATGCTAGTTTCATCAATATTGCATTCATGTTTTTTCTAATCTGTTTTTTTTTCCTCTAAAAATAGGTTTATTCTCATTTTAAGCCAATAAAACAGACTTCTTAAAAAATTTAAATTTTTTAATTCAAATTACATTCAAATTAGTAACTAAGTAACGGATCCATGAGACACAAAAATTGGACAACACACGGACAATTCACCCAGATGTGTGAATATAGCCTCAGAGTTGATGATATATTTGGTAGCTGTTCATGAAAACTCTCAAATACGTGTCCAATTCAACAATTTGATACTTTCTAAGAATTCCTTCACATACCGTGTTTACGGTAAGTGTGACGTCAGTACTGGAGATACACACACCCATTATAATCTATGGGGCCGTGCACATATCCTTTTTTTTCCCGGTAGCACAGATGACAATACGTACTGCACATGGATTACATACAGTGGTGCGAAAAAGTGCTTGCCCCCTTCCTGATTTCCTATTCTTTTGCATGTCTGTCACACTTAAATTAATAGTAAGAGACCTAGCACTCAACTTTAGGTAAGATGCAGCAGGAAAAATTTATTGTAGTAAATACAGGAAAACGTTTCGGTCAATTGTGACCTTCATCAGTTACAGGAGGTTATTAAAAGCCGGTGACAGGAATTCTAATCGCTGCACGATCATATATCAAAATTAGTTCAGCGTGGTTGTTGTAGGCAAACCTGCTATGAGCAAATAGGAAGATTCCTGGGGCTGCAGTGCTCTCCGAAGCGGCATCCACCGCTTGTGGGACAGTAATACCATAGAGTACTACATGGCATAAGCTATTAGAAATAGCAAAGCCCAATATAATGAAATGCCGGAACAGTATCCTGACGTGAAATCTATGAATAAAAAGTGCAAATATGTAAACACAAGCCTGGAATAGCTGATGTAGCAATAAATGTCAAAAGTATAATATAATCAAATAAGGCATCAAACTATGAAAACAAAAAAGTGGGGAAGCAATCACAAAACACTAAACCTGTACTAACATAGACTGGGCTGGACTGGCCATCTGGCAAATGCCAGAAGGGCCTGTCTGGTCATGGGCTGCCTTGACTGCTACGTTGCTAACAGAATTGGTGTGCTCAAGACCCCCACACTGTTAAGAGTTGTGACGAAGCACAAAGTCTCTGACTTCATCACTTACCCCAGCAGGCCACGGGTATCATTAGCAATATTGGTCTTGTAGTACCGTAAATCTTCCTTTCCTCCATCCAGGGTAATATTAGTAATATATCTCATCTGGTGCTTGGGGACAGAGACAACATGGGCCTGTGTGATTTCAAATGCCAGGGCTGAATTTCATCCCCTGTCCGTACCTGCATGTCATATTTAGTCAACAAGGGGTTACATGCTATGGATACTGTAAATTCAATGTTGTTGCTGTTAAGTAGGTATGAGTTGCACTTAATAACAATTCAGGTACATATGATGTGGCAATAACAGGGCATAATTTACTGGTGGTGTGCACATGGATTTCCCGGGCTTCCCTCTTCCCTGACGCTCGTTTCGCACTGCTTCTTCGGGAGGCGTCTGAGGGAGCAGTGCGAAATGCGCGTCGGGGCAGAGGGACGCCCGGCAAATCCACATTATTAGGCTTAGGGGGTAATCACTTTTTTCACACAGGGCCCTGTAGGTTTGGATTTCTTTTTCCTTTAATAATAAAGACCTCCATTTAAAAACTGCACTTTGTTTTTACTTCTGTTATGATGGTCTAATATTTCAATTTGTCTGGCTATCTGAAACATTTAAGTGTGACAATCATGCAAAATAATAGGAAATCAGTAATGGGCAAACACTTTCACACCACTGTATGTGTGACATCTGTGAGCCGTCTGTGTGACACCTACTGGAATAGACCACAGAATAAAAATTAAAGATTTTTATGAGTTAAAGATAAATAGATAGTTGGAGTAAATAGATGATTGATACATAGATGATGGATAAATATCCATGAGGTATATAATTAGTAGCCTGTGTGTAGTTTACTGTACATGGATTAACCTAATGAATAATTAAATAAAAAAAAGGACGTGGGCTCCCCTCACAACTGAGTAGTGCAATCAGGAAGGGCCAAGGCGAAGCACCAGAATTGGCGCATCTAATGTAATGCACCACTGGCGCATCTAATGTGATGTATCACTTCTGAGGCGGCTGTGGGCTGGTATTTTTAGGCTGGGAAGCACATCATTGTACTGGTAAAAATAGAATGTATGGAGGGGGTCTAAAAAGAAGGAAGGAATGCACTGGTGAGCTCAGCAACACTGAAGGGCCCTGAAAAGTGTAAATGACAAATACACGTGTGATTACAGAATTCTTGTTATGGTTTAAAAAACTCTTGTAATCAATAGCAAAGTCAAGAATATCGGCAACAAGGTTGGAACATCATTGTCAATGTCTACAATCAAAGATGTTTTCATGAATGTGATTCAAGAGAGTTTATTTCAAGATACAAACCATATGTAACACCCAAGAACAAGAAGGCCAGATTAAATTTCGCTAGTAAACACCTAAAAAAGTTGTGCAGTTCTAGAACAAGAATTAATGCAGATATGAAACTACACTGAACTTGTGTCAGAATGATGGGAAAAGAACAATTTGGGGAAAAAAAGAAAGGGCATATAATATAAAGCATATCACGCTATTGGTCAAAAATAATAAAGTGTTATGGGTTAGTAATGTATGGCTACTAATGGTGTTTAGTGAAGATGTTACTGCAGAATTAAGTAAAAGGAGGATTTCTGAAGTGTGATGAGCTATACATTATAGGAAAACACCTAAAAAGGAATCTGTCACCATATGTGACCTATCTAAACTATTAATATGGCAATACAGGATATACTGTAGATTGCTGATAAAAGTCCTACTGTATGCTTCATATCAAATGTCCAATTGCTGAGAAATCATGTTTTATCACTTTATCTAAACTACCTCTTCTACGCTCTGCGGAGGATGCTACCTGGAAGATAACTGTGCCTCCAGAGCTTGTTTTATATGAAAGGTGGAGTTACCAGTGTGATGTGTAATGGTTACCAGTGTGATGTGTAATGGCCGCTCTCTGCTCTCCTGATCTCACTGCAGAGCTGCGCGTTTACACCAGACACATTTGCTGGTTCCTCTCCGCTCCAGCTTCCATCTCACAGGCAGACAGGGTTGTAATATTGTTGCAATGCGGTAGAGATTAGTGAACTCAAAAGAAATCCACAAAAGCATGGAGAGATCATACAAACTCCTTGCAGATGTTGTCCTTGGCGGGATTTGAAAGCAATTTTTAGACTGATTTAGAAAAATCAGTTTAAAGTTGGACTCTTCCTGAGAATATATTAGAAATACGAATTATACCTCCCAAAATCATCTAAAGATACATTTCTCCTGCTATGTGGCTTTTTTGAAGCTTTGTACTAATCTGACCGTAATTAATTAATTTAATGAGGGTCAGCAATGTCATTTCACCATTTATAGCAGGGTAAATACCAAGGTGTGAGCAACCTTACAAAACTAAATTCCGCCTTCCGAATGGATTTCACAAGACATAAATACTAAATAAAGCTGAAAGGAGGTAATCTCGCGTGTGTTATATCACATCATTTTTTTTTAGACAGCTATGGGATAAATCAATGAGTGCAATATCAAACAACATTTCTATTAGTAAAGGAACACGCATACCTGTTAGAGTCAGTTGATGGATTTGAGATGACAACGAATAGCGAGAAGTGGCACAAAAATCAAAAATACTTACAGTAGAGAATATCATACTGAAATGTTCTCCAGTGGGTGGAAAATTTGATGAATTAGAGGTCATCTTCACATGTGGAACATTTGTGACTGAAAATAAGATCCATACTTCTGAATGTGTGGGTTTCTACAAACCCTATACAGATTAATTGCAAGGTCGCAGCCATTTTTGCAACAATTCGGCTACATGGAAGTATACCCTAGGACCACTTTCAATGGGTAACACAGTGTATCAGTATTTTTATGGCAGCATCTGGAGAGGTCCCAACACAAAGAGAAGGTGTACTGCCAACATACACTGCTCAGCATCAATAAGTAGATACTCTGAAAAGTAAGATTTGTATCAATACCTCACTGGACACAAGAACAATTTCCATAATTTTGACAAGACTGCGTTTCATAGAACATTCATAGAACATTTTTTTAACCATTAGCATGAAAATAAGGTTAATAATATAACAAAATCTTCGATTTTACTCAAATTAGTTGATGCGAAAAATGAATACACCCCACATTAAAAACAACTACATCTAGTATTGTGTACGATCTCCATTATTTTTAAGGATCGTACCAAGTTTTCTAGGTATAGAATGAACAAGTTAGCAATATATTGCTACATCTATCTTTTTTTATTCTTCAATTACTGTAATTTTCAGCATATGTGATGACTTTTTAACCGCTGAAAATCTTCTCAAGAGTCGGGGGTTGTCTTATACGGCGGGTGCTGGTCTCTGTGGTCACCGTATTTGGTGCGGGGAGCGGTACAGATGACGACGTGCCTCACCAGGAAGGTGTAAGTGAATCAAGCCAGCCCTTGTATCCTATTACCTCCTTCTTTCACCCGTCTGGCCCGCCCTTCTCTGCCGCTCAAATCTCATGAAGATCAAGTGAAGTGGCTCCTTCTCTTCCACCCGTCTGGCACGCCCTTCTCTGCTGCTCAAATCTCATGAGGATGAAGTGAAGTGGCTCCTTCTCTTCACCCGTCTGGCACACCCTTCTCTGCCTTTCAAATCTCACAGGAATGGAAGTGAAGCAGCGCAGGCGCGCATGTGCCGCTACACTTCCATCTTCGTGAGATTTGAAAGACAGAGAAGGGCGGGCCAGATGGGTGAAAGAGAAGAAGCGGTTTCATTTCCATCCTACAGAGACTTGAGAGGCAGAGAAGGGCAGGCCAGACGGGTGAAAGAGAAGGAGGTAATAGAATACAAGGGTGGGCTTGATTCACTTACACCTTTCTGATGAGGCACCTTGTCATCGGGACCACTCCCGGCACGATATGTGGCCACCACAGAGCTCTGCACATGCCATATAACACGACACCAGGCATATGAGATGACCCCCGACTTATACAGCGAATATATCCCAAACTTTATATTTTATATGGAAAAGTTGGGGGTCGTCTTATACGCCCAGTTGTCTTATACGCCGGACAATACAGTACTTGTTTTAGATCCTGGATACTGGAAGGAGAGTGATGATAACTAGAGATGGGAGAACCCAAATGGTAAAATTAGGTTTCTGTAACGGACACCTACTGTCCGTGCATGGACCCTGAACATAGGCTTCTCCCTGAAGTTTGTGGTCTGTGTTACTGTTCGGGTTCGGCAGCCTAAACAAAGTTTGTTGAAAGGGTGCAGCTTTTCCTTTGTGGGCACTTCCGGCCCCATCACAGCCATGTCAAGTATTGGCATGGTTGTGATTGGCTGCACACTGTGTAAAACAAAAATAAATAATAATAAAAAAGATGTGGGGTCTCATCTATTCTTGATAACCATAGCAGTTAAAGCTGAAAGTAACGGGGGTATCTTATAGACACCTCTCCATTACTAACCCCTTGGTATGAGGTCAGCTGACATTACAAAGCTGACAACAACCCTAAAACCATTACCCGACCTTGGAACGCACTAGGGCAAGTAACAAGAGCCAAGGTTAAGAGCCAAAATTGTCATATCTAATGGATGCGCCATTTCTGGGGCGGCTGACTGAGGGCTGGTGTGTTTTTAGTCTGTGAGGGGTCCGATTTCCATCTATTAATATCAGCCCACAGCTGACTGTTTAGCCTTTGCTAGTTATTAAATATAGGGGGGACCTCACGTAAAGACTATGCAGACAGCTGTGAGTTGATATTAAGAGGCTGGGAACCTTTATGGATATTGGCGCCTTTCAAAAATAATAAGACAAGCCCCAAGCTCTCTGCTTTCACTCAGCTGGTTAGTAAAAATATGGTAGACCCCAAGCCATTTTTTTCTTTTATTAGCTAAATACGTGTACAGTAAAATAGACTCGAACTGCACTAATTATCTCACTGACATATTACTACGGACAGGCACCAGCAGGTGAGTACTCTCATCCACTGACACCTGACCGGCGGTAACGTTTTTACCGCCAGTCACAGCTGCTGGCTCACACGCTGTCATCTGTGCAACAGCGTGGGAACCGCATCACTGTGACCGATGGTAACATGTAGGGTACGTTCCCACGTTCAGGATTTGATCCAGTTTTGATGCTGTGTATTTATGCAGCGTGAAAAACGCAGCGGCCAGATATTACAGCATGGTGGATGGGATTTTTAGAAATCCCATGTCTACTGTGAGTCTATGTGTACCTGTGGATCAACCTCGGAAACTGAAATGCGGTGTGTCTTTCAGGTCCGTGGCAGGCTAATTTCTCTTGAGGGTACGCATGAGGTTTTTTCCATAGACCTGCTTTAATGAGGAAAATCCGCATGTGTAAAAAATACAAATGTGTGTCCACTACTTTGCACAATAGGTGCGGAAATGTCGCAGACATTCTGCAACGTCAAAACCACAGCAGATCCTGAACGTGAGAACTTAAATATAAGGTTACCGCCGTTCAGAGATGATGTTTTCTACGGTGTCACAAAGATGATCACGAGGTAACTGTCAGATGTTCGGGCCCCCCATTCATTTGAATGGGATTTGTATTCGGATACCGTTCTGGTACTTGAACCATACTTTTTTTTTATAACATTTGGCTGAAGCTGATGGACCTGAACATCCACAGGTCCACCCATCACTAATGATAACTTGACTCTTCATAAGTCCCCATAGAAGTTCAATTGGGTTCATATTGGGAGACATAATAATCTTTATTTTTATATAGCGCTAACATACTCCGCAGCAGTTTTGCACACATTATCATTACTGTCCTCGATGGGGCTCACAATCTAAATTCCCTATCAGTATGTCTTTGGAATGTGAGAGGAAACCGGAGTACCCGAAGGAAACCCACGCAAACACAGGGAGAACATACAAACTCCTTGCAGATGTTGTCCAAGTGCTATCCACTGAGCCACCGTGCTGCCCTACTTGGCCACTGAATCACTTTCACCCTGTTGCTCTTCATAAATGCAACAGTGGCCTTATATGTGTGCATTAGATACCTGTCATGTTGGAAAAGTGCACGTTTGCCAAGGACACAGAGTTATAGCAGCATCAAAATAGTAATATGTGAGCGTTACGAGCGGCGTTCATTAAAGATTTTCCCTGGCCCACTTCTATTCATCACAGGACGCTGAAACTACACATGTGTAATGATATAAGTCTCTATAGGTTACGTGCCAATTTGCAACTCGGAACTGATAATGGTCTTGATTTTACAGGTGCTGAAGTGGTGTGAGGTTTGATAATGGACCCAGTGGAATACAGAGCAGTCATCAAGATCCTTTACTTGAAAGGCCGCACACCAAAGCAGACTTTTGATGAGATGAAAGAGGTTAATGGTGATGATTCTCCATCATATGATGTAGTCAAGAACTGGCATCGTCAATTTCAATATGGTCGGACTTCGGTGCAAACAGCTCCAATTCCAGGGCGACCTCACTCTGCTTTTGATGAACACACAAGTGGAGACTGCCATTTTGGAAAGTGGAGACTGCCATTTTGGAAAATCGCCGCATTACCATTCGCCACCTAGCCCAAAATGTCAAGATTAGTGTAGGGTCAGTGAAACAAATCATCCAAGGCCATCTTCACATGCATAAGGTATCCGCTCGCTGGGATCCCCAGCTGCTCACACCTTTCCAGAAGCAGGAACGAGTCGATTGCGCTAAGGCTCTATTGACGATGTGCTATGGAAACCAGGAGGACTTTTTCAACAGACTGATCACACAGGATGAAAGCTGAGTCAATCACTATGATCCTGAGACTAAAGTCCAGTCTATGCAATGGAAGCATCATGACTCACCGCCTCCAAATAAGGCACATGCCCAACTCTCGGCAAGCAAGGTCATGCTCACAGTATTTTGGGACCAGCACAGAGAAGTATTGATGGATTTCCTAGCAAAGGCTACCATCAACACTGGGGCACACTATGCTTTATTGCTACAAAAATTGCAGTAGGCCATCAAAACCAAGAGATGTGGCAAGCTAACCAAAGATGTCCGCCTTTTGCAAGACATTGCACCAGTTCACAACCGACATGTTACCCAAGTGGAAGCATGCTCCTGTGGCTTTGAAATTCTACCGCATCCCCCTTATTCACCTGACCTCACACTATCGGACTTCCACCTCTTTCCAACAATTAAGTTATTTTTGAAGGGCAAGCATTTTCCAGATGATGAGACTTTGATTTTCGAAGTGACAACGCGGCTTTTGGAGAAACCTGTCGACTTCTACAAGCGAGATGTTAACAGTTGCTTAAAGAGATGGGAGAAGTGTGTGTCCCCAGGTGGTACCTATGTAGAGAAGGACTAATAACTGTGCCAAGTTTCATTGCTCTCAGTCCACAGGAAGTGAGTCAGAGGAAATCTTTAATGAATGCCCCTCGTACATTAAGACAACTTTTAATTGTTCAATAATTAAGTGACCCTACACCCCTCCACTCCCCCCAAAAAAAGAAGAAGAAAAAAGAAAGGGATGGCAGCGTGTCTTGGAGCATCTTCCTTTTGGAAAACTTGACGAGGTTGACTGCCTGAAAAAGACATTGTGTGCACATACCCCTATTGTTACTTTTGGCATTTCATCATTTCACTCCCTCCTTTTAATAGTTCCACAAACACAATACAGGTTTATCCAAAACTAATATTAGGCATTATTTTAAACATTGACAGCAGTTTAAGATCTTTACAGCAATGTAATATTTTTTTTTAACATTGAAAAAAAAGATTGACTTTATATTTCAAACCACAAAAATGCTCAGACTAAACCTTTCTGATAGGAATATGCTATTTTTTGGGGGCCTTGCACTGCTCTTCTTTGTCCCCTGTAAGTCTCTCAAATGTCTTATTTAAAAGGAATATATAGTACTCCCAGAAGACATTTTCCCATTTCTATTCTCTTCAACTCCTGTGAGCCCTTGTTCGGTGTGATAAGGCAATCTCCTTGGGGATCTGAGCTGTGTAGTTTCGTAGCACGAGTGACAAGGACTCGACTTGAATAACTGCTGTGCGCAGGTTGTAATTATGTCAGCTGGAGTGTTGAACAAGGGGACTGATTAATGTGAGCCCCAGCTCAGGCACAATCCCTATCAAAACCTTCATGCAGGCCAGCAGTGGGGATGGGTTAAAGCAGAAAGACAAAAAATGCCGTACGGTCCATGATAGATGAATTGCTCCAACAGTCTTCAGGCAGATGTTCCAGGACAGTATAATATACAATTACTCTACCTTATCACCTTCCCAGGGACAATAAAGCTTCCTTCTACTATAGCTCATGTGAGTGAAGGAAAAATTAGTTTTACTTTTCCAACACTGACTCACTCATCATATTAGCTTGATTGTGCTTCCACATATAAGAAACATGCATGCTATAAGCATGTAAAAAGCGGAATATTCTTGGGACATCACTTTTAATACTTTTCAGCTTAGGAACCAATATTTCACTTGAAACACTGAAACATAGTCTGAAATATCTTCTCTAACGTGCCTGAGATTATGAGGTAGTTGTTAAGATTGTTCTTATGTGGATCGTAAGTGACATCATCCGGATACATGAACCACTTATTTCTCTTTGCTAATGGCGAGAACAGATCTAAATATTTTAGTAGTGTGGCAAATGTTTCATCACAAAGTCTGACCTGATGCGTCATCAGAGGATTCACACGGGAGAGAAGCCTTTTGCATGTTCAGAATGTGGAAAATGTTTCAGTAGGCACACTTACTTGGGGATTCATCAACGGGTTCACACAGGGGAGAAGCCATTTGTTTGTACAGAGTGTGGCAAGTGTTTTAGTCAACGGACAGCCCTTGCTGCACATAGTAGGACTCACACAGGAGGTAGGCCATTTGCATGCTCAGAGTGCGGTAAGAGTTTCAGCAAAAAATCGGATCTTCTCCGACATCAAAGAATCCACACAGGGGAGAAACCATTTACGTGTCCAGAGTGTGATAAATCCTTTAGCCGTCACACCTATCTTATTATACACAAGAGAATACACACTGGGGAGAAGCCATTTCCGTGCCCCGAATGTGGAAAGCGCTTCTCTTATAAGTCACACCTTGTCAGACATCAGCAGAGAATCCATGTGTCAGAAGGCGCCTTCCCTTACTCTGAGAGTCAGTAGGAAGGTCATAATGAAAGAAAGTAACCCTTTGATGGGGATCCATCAACGGGTTCACACAGGGAAGCCATTTGTTTCTAAAGTGTGTGGCAAATGTTTTAGTCAATGGACAGCCCTTGTTGCACATGGTAGTTAGTCATAACGAAACAAATTAACCTAAAGGGGTATTCCCATCTCCAAGATTTTATCCCAATATGTAGTAAGTGTAATCATAACATTGGCACATACCTCCAATTAGAAATGTAGCATCGTTTTTTTTTAAATTTTTTTTACTTGTTATGTCTCTTTTTTCATGTGCGAACATTGGGCGGCACGGTGGCGCAGTGGTTAGCACAGCAGCCTTGCAGCGCTGGAGTCCTGGGTTCAAACCCCACCAAGGACAACATCTGCAAAGAGTTTGTATGTTCTCTCCGTGTTTGCGTGGGTTTCCTCCGGGCACTCCGGTTTCCTCCCACATTCGAAAGACATACTGACAGGGAATTTAGATTGTGAGCCCCATCAGGGACAGTGATGATAATGTGTGCAAAATGTAAAGCGCTGCGGAATATGTTAGCGCTATATAAAAATAAAGATTATTATTATTATTATTATTAAATAAAGATTATTAGTAAGACTTCACCAACTTTTTAGCTAAAGAATGGTGGCTTCTTGTTTAATTTGTGAAGTATATGTATGATATGGCAGTCCTGTCCTAAAGAGAGTAGTAGGCATATGGCTACACACCACTGCTGCTATTATTTGTCATCACATGTTAAATTAGGGTAAAAAAGCCACTTAAAGGACATTCTAAAGCTGCTTAATTCAGCAACCATTATTTTTGTGGACAAGTCACAGGAGAAATCATCTGTCAAGACACAGAGGCATTAATAGGTATTCCCATCTCCAAGATCATATCCCAATACATAGTAGGTGTAATAATAATATTAGCAAATACCTTAAATTACAAATACAGTATAGTTCTTCTGATTCGCTATGTCACTTACCCCATGTGCCAGGCATTGCAGTAGCTTAGATATCCATGGTTACGATAACTCACTCCCTATATGAATGGTCGTAAGCCTGGATACCTAAGCTACTGCAATGCCCTTGCATATGGGAGAAATAGAAGATAATTTAATTTTCCAGTACAAACTGTTCAACAATGAAATTGCAACAGCAAGAGGGAAAAGTTTTGGAATTATGTAAATCACAGGATGGTTGCCTTATCTGCACCTTATCTATGCTGCATTTGCGTCATATACCCTATACTCTGCTCTACTTTTCTTAGCTTTTCAAAGTCATTTCATTTTTTAAAATTTAAAAACCCATATCTAATAAAACTATATAATATTGTATATGAGAAACACTAGCCAGAATCTTTGAAAAATCCTGGAGAACAGAAGAAGTCCCAGAAGATTGGAGAAGGGAAAATGTTGCCTCATCTTCAAAAAAGGAAAGAAGATGGAGCCAGGAAATTACTGGGCAGTGATCCTTACTTCTACAATAGGAAAATTCTTTGAACAAATTATTGAACAACACGTATGTAAGTACTTGGATAAGAATGCAGTAATTAACTAGAGCCAACATGGTTTTGTAGCAAACAAGTCATGACAGACTAATCTAATTTCCTTCTATGATGGAATCACTGACTTGGTGGGTTAGGGAAATGTAGCAGAAATGCTATATCTTGACTTCAGCAAAGCATTTGATAATGTATTTTATAGTATCTTTATTGAAAAAGTGACCAAGTATGGCAATTACAAGGCTACGATTAGGTGGATCCATAACTGGCTCAGTGATCGTAGTCCAAGAATGGTGATAAATGGTTTCCCATCCAATTGGAAGGGCGTTTGACGTGAAGTACCACAACGCTCTGTCCTGGTCCAAATGTTGTTCAACATTTTTATAAATTATATAGATAGAAGAACAAAAGGTAAACTAACCAAATTTGCAGACAATTCAAAGCTAGGAAGGGTAGCAAACACTAAAAAAGACAGAGAAAGGATTCAGATTAGCTTGAACAATGGGCATGGACTAATAGAATGGTATTTAACAGGGAGAAATTCAAGATTGTACATCTGGGCAAGAACAAAAATTGCAACTACAAAAAGGGAGGAATAGAACTAAGCAACAGCACATGTGAAAAAGACTTTGGTATACTAATAGATCACAGACTGCAAGAGTCAACAGTGTGATGCAGCAGCAAAAGAGGCAAACACAGTTAAGAGAAGAATAGAGTCTTGATCATGTTAAGTAATTATCCCCCCTCTACTCCTCTTTGGTCAGACCTCATCTGGAATACCGTGTCCAGTTCTGGGCACCACATTTTAAATAAGACATTAAAAAACTGGAGCAAGTTCAGAGAAGACCTAGTGAGCGCACTGCAAAGTATGTCCTACGAGGAACTGTTAAAGGATCTGGCAAGGTTTAGTTTACAAAAAAGAAGGCTAAGATGAGATTTTATAGCCGTCTACAAATATCTGAAGGGATGTCACAGTGTAGAGAGATCATCCTTATTTTCCTTTGCACAAGGAAACATGAGAAGCAATGGAATGAAACTCAAAGGGAGAAGAAACAGATTTGACATTGGAAAAAACTTTTTGACAGTGAGGGTGATCAATAAGTGTAACAGGCTGCTACACGAGTTGGTGAATTCTCCTTCAATGGGACTCTTCAAACAGAGGCCGGAGAGACATCTGTTTGAGATGGTTTAGTGAATCCTGCATTGAGCAGAGGGTTGGACATGATAACCGTGAAGTTCCCTTCCAACTCTAAAATTTTGTGATTCTATGATACCTGCTTACAACAACTAAAATAATGTAATGACTCAAAGACCTATCATTTAAATTTTGCTTCAATGATAGGTACATAGATGTGCAGTAGATGGGCAGGGTTCTGGCTCCTGAGAACCCACCGACCACTCAAAAAGACAGTCTACGGGGTGCTGCCAGCAAGCACAAGCGCTTAGCTTGTAGGGCGCCATAGAGCAACTTTTTGAATTGCTGCACATCTTAAATAGTAACTGTTAAAAAAAAGAAAGGAAGAAAAATAAATGATAGGTACACCCCTCATGAGTTTGAACATGCTATATATGGCAGTGTTAGGGGTACTAAATAAACAATTGATCAATAAGTCATCAGCAAAGTAGAAAATATATATTAGGATGACTTATCAGCACTTTCCATACAATATCACTGTTTCGTCAGTTATTGTATGTCTTGCATCAGTCCATTTGTGACTGCAGGCCTAGAAACTGTTTTATAGCAAAATATTATCATTGCATGAATGTATAGAGAAATTCAGAGAAAGTCTCAAAAGTATCTGGAGAATAAAGGGCGGGACGACAGTATTGAGAGTGTGTGACCTGATCTTGTTGGATAAATGAGTGACAGTATATTATGTGGAAAGAATACCTACGTGGACGAAGATTCACGACTGATGAAGAGGTGAAAACAGAGTTGCTTTCTCATGGCGCACAGCTCAGCCTAATATATTTTTTTAATGTAGGAATCTAC
The DNA here is from genome assembly GCF_032444005.1 of Ranitomeya imitator. Lineage (NCBI taxonomy): Eukaryota > Metazoa > Chordata > Amphibia > Anura > Dendrobatidae > Ranitomeya > Ranitomeya imitator. The sequence continues at coordinate 357,419,188 of NC_091287.1, forward strand.
TATATAATTGTCTAAGGGTCACTTCCGTCAGTCTGTCTGTCTGTTTTTCTGTCTGTCTTTCTGTCATGGATATTCATTGGTCGCGGCCTCTGTCTGTCATGGAAATCCAAGTCGCTGATTGGTCGCGGCAAAACAGCCACGACCAATCAGCGACGGGCACAGTCTGAAAGAAAATGGCCGCTCCTTACTCCCCGCAGTCAGTGCCCGGCGCCCGCATACTCCCCTCCAGTCACCGCTCACACAGGGTTAATGCCGCGGGTAACGCACTCCGTAACCGCTGCTATTAACCCTATGTGTTCCCAACTTTTTACTTATGATGCTGCCTATGTGGCATCAATAGTAAAAAATGTAATGTTAAAAATAATAAAAAAACAAAAAACCTGCTATTCTCACCCTCCATGGTCCGCCGAGCCGCTCGCGCTGGCTGCCATCTTCCGTTCCCGGCGATGCATTGCAAAATTACCAGAAGACTTAAGGCCCCGTCACACTTAGCGACGCTAAAGTGATCCCGACATCGATACGACCTGTCAGGGATCGTTGCTGCGACGCTATGTGGTCGCTGGTTAGATGTCAAACAGTGAGATCTCCCCAACGACGCAGCAGCGATGCGGCGACCTGCAGCGACCTGTACAACGATGTCACATGGCAGCTATTTCATGACGATTCAGACCTCAATGAGGGACGTCCTGTCAACGAGGTCGTTGGTAAGGTGTCAAACACAGTGATGTGTGCTACCCAGCGGGACCTCAACGATCAAAAAAAGGTCCAGGCCATTCCGACACGACCAGCGATCTCACAGCAGGGGCCTGGTCGCTGCTACGTGTCAAACATAGCGAGATCGCTACTGAGGTCGCTGTTGCGTCACAAAACTTGTGACTCAGCAGCGATCTCGCTAGTGATCTCGCTTTGTGTGACGGGGGCTTTAGCGGTCTCGCAAGACCGCTAAGTCATCTGGGTAATTTTGCAATGCACCCTGGGAACGGAAGATGGTGGCAGCCGCGCGCATATCGCTGGAGCTACCCGCTGGATCCCAGGGGTGAGTATATAACTATTTTTTATTTTAATTATTTTTTTTAACAGGGATATGGTGCCCACACTGCTGTTTACAACGTGGGCTGTGTTGGATACCGTGTGGCTGCTATATACTACATAGGCAGTGTTATATACTATGTGGGCTGTGTGATATACTCCGTGGGCTGTGCTATATACTGCGTGGGCTGTGCTATATATTACATGGCCACTGTTATATACTGCGTGGGCAGTGCTATATACTACGTGGCTGCTATATACTGCGTGGTCAGTGTTATATACTATGTGGCTGCTAAATACTGCGTGGGCTGTGCTATATATTATGTGGCTGTGTTATGTACTACATGGCCTGTGTTATATACTACATCGCCTGTGTTATATACTGCGTGGCTGCTATATACTGCGTGGGCTGTGTTATATAGTACGTGGCTGTGTTATATACTGCGTGGCCACTGTTATATATTGCGTGGCCTGCACTAACGCATCGGGTATTCTACAATATGTATGTATATAGCAGCCACATAGTATATAGCACAGGCCACGCAGTATTTGTCTGCTATATACTACATGGCTCATATATACTATGGGGCCTGTGCTATATACTATGTGGCTGCTATATACATACATAAATACATATTCTAGAATGCCCGATGCGTTATAATCGAGCCACCATCTGGTAATTAATAATCATCTAATTTGTAAAGTGCCAATTTATTCCGCAGCACTTTACAATTATTACAAAAGCTAGTTGAGAGATGGACAAAGTGTATTTAAAATCAAAGGGAATATGTTGAAAAATGATATTTTGTCTATTTCTGAAAATTGATTAAAATAAAATTTTACAGTCATATTGCAGATAATTTTTAACTCACCCTTTTATTTTATAGTGTAAAATTCTGTGTTCATGGAAAACACCATTTCGTCATTTTTCTCCAGAAATTGTTATTTTTTCTTTAGGATACTAATCCTGATGAATTTATCTGTGATATAAGCCACACATAATAGTCTGCATTTAGAAAATCTGCCTGGTGTGCTGAAAAGGCCGGCGTTTCTAGAGCCTGTGATTCAACCAATCAGCCTGTGATCATATCACTTAGGTCTTCTCTGAACAGTAATAAATGATTTGGTGGATGATCATGATTTTTAATGTGTAGGATATTTATGATTGCAGTCAAGTGTACGGAAAAAGGCTACAGGCAGTTGTAAAGTAAGCCCACATACTTTATATACATATCCTGAATGGATGAAATGTCATAAATATTTATATGCAAATTGAATAAGGTTTTTTATACGCCAACATGAACACACAAACCTGCAGCATGGCTGATATAAAAGGCCAACACGGTAAGCTATGTTAACAAAATACAGATTTTTCAGGCAACAAAAAAAAAAATAAAATAATAGCAGCAGATTATAAATTCCAATCAATCGACAGACGATTAAAAACATAATGTGAAATTGGTTTTAGAAATGTGTAATTCACCTTCTATAACACAGCAATGGAAGAAATCTCAGGCAGAACATTCCGCGTAGTGAGATTACACTTTACAATGACATGGAGAATTGCAATACAGCTTCTCATACAAACTACAAGATGTAACAATATATAGTATATTAGAATACAGTGCCTCTTTTATACATTGCTATGAATGATCTATGAATGACAGGCTGGATAGACATCTGTCTGAAATGGTTTAGTGCCTCCTGCATTGAGCAGGGGGTTGGACATGACGACTAAGGAAGACCCTTCCAACTCTAACATTCTATGATTCTATGATCTAATATTACAATTCAGTTTTTTTTCAGGTGATTGCACATTTATGTTGACATCACCCAATCCCCCATGTTCCCTTCCTTTTAACCACTTCTCATAATTAAAAGTATGTTCCATGTTGGGCGTCACGTGATGGATGGGGCTCAAGATTTACTGTTGACGGCTGATACCCTTATCATTTTTTCAAATTAGATGCTGCAATCCTTATTGATCTAAGGCGACATAACGGGGTGTATCGCAGTCCGTTAACGCTGCCATTAACCCCTATTTCGGGTGCATCGCCAACGCATGCCATAATGGGCGTGAGCTAGCGATGTGACGTCATTCTGTGACGGACCCTCGGACGGAGGCAGCGTTTCCGGGTCCGTCAGTATTAGCGCAGATAGAGCATCTGCTAGCTCTATCTGCGGTAGCGCGATCGCATTTCGGGACTTGCGGTAACGCAGTCTGTTTAACGCATGCGTTGAATGGGTTGCTTAAACGCAGTATGAACCCAGCCTTATCACATCGATTTCCAACCGTAACACAATCTCAAGGTGCCATTTGGCTGTCAAAAAGTTGGGGACCTACAAAAGGACCCATGTCTGCCATTTTTGTCAATGGTGAATGTAGGACAGGATAGGATAAATAAAAAAGCCAGAACTGCTGTTTTGTCAAATCATCTCTCCCCAAAAAATGGAATAATAAAGAATCAAAAAGAAATAAAAAAAATTACATAAATAAATGCTATGGTTCACCCCGGGAAAAAAAAAAGGTCTTCCATAGTACAATCTATGTGAAAGCAGTTTGGGGTGATAATATGGAGACACAAACAATTTTTTTTTTTTTTTGGAATGCATTTTAATTTTTAAAAGTAATATAGCAAAAAAATCAAACAAACAAAAAAAAACAACTCATATTTTGGTGTGTCCTTACTGACTTTGACCACTTTTAGGAAAGTGGGCTCCAAACTGTAAAATACATAAAGAAACAAACTCAGCAAGTACTCGGCCTCCAATGGTCCATGCCACTTCTCAAGTCCTCGCATCTTAACTACAGTGGTAAGGTTATGTCAACAGCGCAAATCTCCGTCGCAGCCAGTCACTGAGCTCAGTGCCCATGTAGGGTGGTTGATAGTGTGCAATGCTAAAGTCAGAGAACTAGTTGATGAGAATAGTGACCGGAGTAATGATGCGGGCTGTTGATATAACGCAGTCAAAACACTATGACTGGAAAAGGGTCAGGGATACGGTGCGGTACCTAGGGAGGGTGTTCCACACAAAGCTTCCCACCACTGTTCCGGTCTTAGTGTTTTGACAACAGTGATGTCATGCCAACAGAGATCATCACTGCTCTAACCAATCGCTATGCTCAACGACTCATGTGTGGAGCCCAGCATCGAATGTGACTGGCTAGAGCCATGATGTGTGTTGTTGACATGACATCAGGGTTGTAGTCATAACACCAGGACAGGAGAAACAGCAGAAATCAGGACTGGAGCTAGGAATGCTGCATATCAGAAGATTTTTTTATTTTACTTCACACAGTTTGGGGCCCACTTTCCTGAAAGTGAACACCCCCTTTAATAAGCTTTTACCATACAGTGAACGACATTAAAAACTAAACTATCTCACACAGACTTTTTTTCCCTATTTTCAGCACATTGTCTGATATATTCATGGCATTCAAATCGAATCTGATTAAATGAAAGAGGGAAAAAACTGACTGATTAGTAAAGCAGCTGTTTCAAGCTACAATAAGCACTGCACATTACTTTTTTCAAAGCAATTTGGCAAATAAAGAAAAGCATTACAGGAAGCACACACATTGTCATCTACAGACCAAAATTAGTTTTGGAGTATCCAGAGTAGTGATGGGAGAACCCTTGGATGTTCCGGTCTGGAGGGTTCGCTGAACAGTTTAAAAAAAAAAAAAAGTTTGGTTCCCGAAAAGAACAGTACCCGAACCCAGACCTGATTCAGATGAATGGAGAGCCCGAACATTCATTGCAGCATCCATTGAAAAATTTCTCACGGTGAACTCACTGAGCTCAGGGCTGGATCTTGAGACTTTTTCTCATGGTGCCAGCGGTGATCTCACTGAGGTTCATCAGCCCATCTCAGTGACCTGTGGTAACCTCGATGATGTCACCGCTAGTCACTGATGATGCGCTCGCAGCAGTTCATTCTTCCATGGATTACAGCCTGAACACTTGCATCTTGGCACCATTCAGGTTTAAAATCACCTATCGTAGACATAGAATATGGCAAGGGACAGTATGTTGGACAAGTGATGGATATGATTGTTTTTTATTTTCATTTTTTCACAGGAGACAGGTCTTGAATGGAATGGGCTTTAGGTGAGTATTGTTTATTCTTTTCATTTTTTTTTGTACAGTCGACAAGGGCTTCAATGGAAAGGGCAAAAGGTGAGTATAATTTTTTTTTTAAATAATAAAAGCAAAACGGTATGCACTTTTATTTTAAATAATTTATTTACAATATGACTATGAGGTTAATTTTATAGACACCTCTCCATTACTCATCCATTGGCTTGATGTCACCTGACAATACAAAGGTGACATCAACCCCACATATATTAACCCCACTTGCCACCGCTACAGGGCAAGTGGGAAGAGCTGGGCAAAGCGCCAGAATTAGCACATCTAATAGATGTGCCTTTTCTTAGGCAGCTGCGGGCTGCTACTTTTTGCCTGGGGTGGCAATATCCATGGGCCCTTAACTAGAGAATACCAGCCCCCAGCTGTCTGCTTTAGCTTGACTGGCTGTCAAAAATGGAGGGGACCCCACGCCATTTTTTAAAAATTATTTAAATAATTTAAAAAAACAGCATGAGGATGTCTCTATTCTTGCAGCTGTAGTTTTTGCCATGCTGGTCATTAAAAATAGAAGGGAACCACTGCCATTTTTTAAATTTATTTATAGCACTGGCACACACTGATGAACGCTACCTTCTCTAGCAGTTATTAGTGGCAGCAGAAGTAGGCTGATGGAAGTTGTACTCTCATCAGCCAACGCCTCTGTGACCATATACTTTATACCACCGGACACAGCTGCTGGCGCTCTGACCAGACGTAATAATCTTACTACCGATCAGAGCTGCTGGTACTTCTCGCGATGTCACACCCAATGTTTGGGGTGCTTAACTGGAACAGTAACACAGACTTCCTGGAGAAGTCCATGTTCGGGGTCTGTGACCGAACAGTAGCTGTTCGGTACAGACCCAAACATTATTATTCCACAAAACCATAACTAACACCTAGCTGTCGAAACGAATTGGTTTTGCCTCCAGGGTATCCGTGGTATGCCTGTTCTTGCTTTTATAATGGCAATACAATAAACGTTAAGTTTTATTCATAAGTCCATCACTGGAGAAAACTTATTTTTTATACTTGCGACCCATGCTCCAGACAAGGGCGGCTCCGTGCAAGGATCCATTGCTAGACAAGGTGCTTCTACATATGGTGAGCTAACATCCCCTCTTTTCCTTTCCATTACCTGATAAACTTTACTTTTCAGGTTCGTCCATCTCTAATCCAGAGGCATTTTTTCCTACATGCATTTACCACTATAGATAATAATATTAAGATCCTACTAAGTTTTGGCAGTGTGAAGAGCCTCAAGCACTTAGATTACATGTATTAGCACCAGAAGAATTTTTTGTGTAGGGCCACATCTATCGGATAGGTTATTGACTGCATTATATAAAGTGATGCTACCGTAACTGTGGTGCAGCCCTCTGGCTGTCCTTGCATGTACCACATGTGGAAACATTCGCCCCTGCGTCATGTATGAAAATAAGGCCTTTTTCCTTTCACATTATGTAGAACAATTCAATATCAAGGGGACTGAATATTGTAGATTAGTAGTGTTTAATGGAACATACTGCCAATGGATGACAGCATATCAATTACGGGCAGCCCAGGGACAAGAGAGGCACTTTTATTTGTTGAAAAGTTGACTTTTTTGTAATCTGAAATTACTCTTTTAATGTAATTGTTGACCAAAATAATTTATTTTACCAACGAGCATTTCATAATAAAATCAAACTACGGTAAGTATTTTGAAGGTAAGCTCTTGCAAAATTTCTACGAAACTCAGTGATATTAGAAACATACTATCTTTATAAATATCACCCCCTAATAATACGATGTACATCAATAATCCACATAAACAATAGAATACAAAAGTGTAGTAGACTGTTATTTAGATTCTATTGAGCCCGGTCAAACACATATTTGTTAAACGCGTACTATTTTTTAGAAAAGGGAAATCTATGGCAATGGATAGATTATGAGTTTTCAATACTTATTTAAGATGCGTCAGTTAAATGGATGCCAGATAATGCATGACTAATAGAGTACATATATGCCCACATCGTAGATTTAAAGCGTTGCCAGTTTATACGGTTAATACAAAGAGAAGATGAAATGAGAAGCCTAGGCAAGACTTCTAACAGCACCCATTGCATTCTAGGTATGCAAGATCCGCTGCATGATTTACAAAGAAAAAAATGTACATACAGAAGACAAATAGATATGATTGGAAATGGAAACTACATTGCATTGCAAGAAACATTTAATCTTGAACATAATAAGGAAGCAGTAAATGGTAATAATCTACCGTATTTAAAAGCCATCAAAACTTGGAAAATGAGCCAAAATATTTGCCATTTATTCCTATCTTCCAAATATCAGCAGCATATATAGACAAAAAGGCCTTGCTTAATTTAGCACGATTACCTGTAGTCACACCATGGACACATGTATGGCTTCTCCCCTGTGTGAACCCGTTTGTGCCGTGTTAAATGGGACTGAGTTGTGGAAGCAAAATTGCATTCATCACATTTGAATGGTTTCTCGCCTGGAATACATGGACCATAATATTTTTATTTATAAAAGAACAAAATATAAGCAATATAAAGTAACTAGAAAATAATTATACGGCTCTGTAAAATTTGAGTAGAAATAATATCAAATATGTGAACAAACATCTACAATCCCAACATACAGATTTTTTTTTGTAATTGGCTTTCGAGCAAATTCAGCAAAATAGCTGTCATTGCCTTTTTTCTAGACAGTAAAGGTCCACCAAAAGGTTAAAAAATATAAAAAAAACCCCTTATACTCGCCTTACCGACCCGTCTGCTCCTCACCATTACCTAACCAGTCCTTGATGCATCTTCTGATCCCTTCCGTTAGGACTGAAATCCCCAAGTCTCTTGCGGTGAGGCTTCTAGCTCTGATGAGCCAAGTATGGTACTGTGTGAGCCAGAAGTTCCAGCTCACTGTGAGAGGCCTGGGGATTTCAGGGCAAGCAGCAGAGATCAGAAGGTGAAACAGGGACTAGGTGGACATGGATGGTGGTGAGGAGCGGAGCGGCTGGACAGATGACCGGTAAGGTGAATATATTAATTCTATTTTTCTTTTTTACATATTACGTTTATTATTCTCTTACAGATGGCTCTTAAAATTGTGCATTAATCTTAATGCATTTGCTAGAGATAAGCAAAAATGAACCATTGTAAGTAGTGCATGTATATTAGATAGACCCTCAGGTATTGTACTTAATAATGACTTATGATGTATGTTGCTGCCATATGAAAATCTATTTTATTGATGTTGAACTCGCAAGACATTTTTTACATTGTACAATTCATATCAATACAACATGAATCTAGAAATGTAAGGGAAAAATGTAAGGGTGCCTTAAAGCTGCAATCCCCTGAGGCAATAAATTTACAGTAAACACAGTAGATTATATAAGGACAGATATCTATGTTATATTTAACATTTGCACCTACCTTGTATTCCTGGTGCATGGTAAGCTCAGCTGCAACATTAGATCTTGTACAACAGGAATAGTATGCTCAATTCCTTAAAGTATGAATTTTTGCAAACAGTATACATTTATTGTCTGGAAAGGTTTGCGAAGTTCCACAGAACACAATGCTACTGTATTTATTGAAAACTGTTCTCATGTATGGTATACAGATATATTATATTTTAAGAGGAAAATGTTTAATCAGGCTGTCCACTACTCGAACAACGTCTATGTTCCCCTCCAGTAAAATAACACTTATACTCACCACAAGTTTGGGCTAACAAAGGCTGGCTTCAGTCTCCCCTCCAGCGGACATATAGGACATCTGGAGTAAGTCAGAGATGCGGATGCTCTCTCACTTCCTCCGGATGTCAATTACATTTGTAGGAAAGGAGATTGAAACCAGTCCTGATTGGCCAAAGGGATCGTGTCACACGAGCTCATGGTGAGTGTGTAACAACGATGCTGGAACAGTGCCGGCAAAGGAGGAGAGTATAGATGTTATTATTTTACGGGCAGGAAAAGCATAAGAATTGAGAAGAAGTTGTCCCAGTAGTGGACAAACCCTTTAAGATATGTTACTTATATATATGTTAATTTTAAAGTATTGTATGTAGCACAGATTAGATGTTGCATTACTTCAAAGTTTAGAGTAACTGTCAAAATGGCTAAAAACTTTGTATATCTTTCTTATAACTGTAGTCTGGTTGCGTAGTCTAGAGTTCCACCTGTTACAATAGTTTTTGGCTTTGTAGTATGGACTGCCTCTACTCCTATAGTCTGGCTTTATTGGTCCATTTCACATAATAACAGGCCAATTTTGGAATCTAAACCTTCCCCCCCCCCACACATCTGCAGTTTGGCTGTGGAAGCTGGACCTCAGACTACAAGACGCTGCCTTGCTGGGTAGTATGGTCTATATGATAAAGAAGTAGTCTGGTTGTATAGCATAGTTCACCACCTATAACAATAGTCAAACTAAGTACTTCGGACTTCCTGCTACCATTCATCCCCTTTCTTTCTTCTACTTCGGCCTGTGCGCGCACTACGCATGCGCTGTGGTGTTCTCGGCCGGTTTGGGTGCGTGCCGCGTTGCCGTGGAGATGGGCGGAGATGACGTTCTGTCCTCCCGCCCATACTCTGTGGTGCGCGGACGCGTCCGACGGCCGGAAGCACTCACATCATGATGGGAGCGCGCCGATTGGCCTTCGAGTCCCTCCCAGGCCCTACTTATACCCCTGCCTTTTTAATGTTAAGCCACGCCTCCTGACGAAGCCCGCGATGGCGAAACGCGCGTCGAGGCTCCTTCCTGCTTCCACCACACCGGCGCCCGGACACCAGCATGTCTCAAGGTAACATTTTGACATTCTTGGCAGCATGCGTACATTTTTCCTAGGACTTGGGCTTGCTGATGTTGAGTACATCTTTATGCTCTGTATACTCTTTGAGCTTCACAGATATATATATTACTTTGGGGATTTTTCATCACCTATTTGGGCTATCGCTCTGGGCCTGCTACTTAGTATTTGATACTGTTATGCCCTTATGTGGAGCGATTTATGTATGATCCACTTTGGATGCTCACTCTATTCATGAGCATATCCCGGTGTGGTGGTATAGCTAGGATGCCTGGATTTTTTGTGTTTCCTTTTCAGCAGTTTACATCTATTATGCTGATGTAGTTTGTTCTGTTCTTCCCAAGCATCTGTTGTCCATGTATATTTATTGCATACTTTGTGTGTATTTTTTGCTTTAATAAATTGCTGTTCATACCTCTATTGCTTGGTTGTGGATTTTGGGTTATATTTATAGTCCTTGTCGGACTTGGTATACTCTTTTACTTCATACCCCAAACCACCACCTGGCGTTTTTCTTATAGGTTTATATATTTAGGCTTAGAGGTATGCCCTCTGCTGGCCGAGAGGGCAATTTTGGTTTAGGAGTTTCCTGCTACCATTGTCTGGTTTTATTGTCTGGACCTCCACCTACAGCTGCAGTCTAGTTTTAGAGTTTAAACATCCTCTTCTAGAACACCAGTTTGACTGCAGAGTTTGGATTTTCCCGTAAAACTGCAGTACATCAACAGAATCTCGACCTCCCCGTACAATTTCAGTCTGGCTGCGGAGTAATGTATGTTACCATAGAAAACACAAAAAAAAGCACAGTAAAACCAAAAACACACTGTTGCAAAAAATCACAGCGGACAGCAAGTGCTAGTAAAAAGATGGAAAAAACAGGGTATTTGGTTGATACGTTTTTTGCAAAAAATGTATATTAAGCCGCTCTACCAAACGTCAAGGTATACCCATATCAGAGCAGTCCTAACTAATGTATGTAATCCCTATCTGATGTATTTAAAACCTGGTCATATGTACAATACCTGTATGAGCAGGATTCAGAAAAGGAATGTCCATGTGGACATGCTGGACAGAACGGCTCCTGTGCGCACAGCTCAAAAAAAGAGGGGTGGAGGCCTCTCCAGTCTTGTGGACACAAGAAAACAATTATATGAAACCAGAACACATGAGCTGCGCGCACAGTGAACAAGCCCATAGAGACATGTTCACACCACCAAGAGACTTGAAAACACAAAAAAGCACAGTAAAACCAAAAACACACTGTTGCAAAAAAAATCACAGTGGACAGCAAGTGCTAGTAAAAAGATGGAAAAAACAGGGTATTTGGTTGATACGTTTTTTGCAAAAAATGTATATTAAGCCGCTCTACCAAACGTCAAGGTATTTAAAACCTGGTCATATGTACAATATCTGTATGAGCAGGATTCAGAAAAGGAATGTCCATGTGGACATGCTGGACAGAACGGCTCCTGTGCGCACAGCTCAAAAAAAAGAGGGGTGATGTATCAACCAAATACCCTGTTTTTTCCATCTTTTTACTAGCACTTGCTGTCTACTGTTATTTTTTTGCAACAGTGTGTTTTTGGTTTTACTGTGCTTTTTTGTGTTTTCAAGTCTCTTGGTGGTGTGAACATGTCTCTATGGGCCTGTTCACTGTGCGCGCAGCTCATGTGTTCTGGTTTCATATAATTGTTTTCTTGTGTCCACAAGACTGGAGAGGCCTCCACCCCTCTTTTTTTGAGCTGTGCGCACAGGAGCCGTTCTGTCCAGCATGTCCACATGGACATTCCTTTTCTGAATCCTGCTCATACAGGTATTGTACATATGACCAGGTTTTAAATACATCAGATAGGGATTACATACATTAGTTAGGACTGCTCTGATATGGGTATACCTTGATGTTTGGTAGAGCGGCTTAATATAAATGTTTTGCAAAAAACGTATCAACCAAATTTTCCTGTTTTTTCCATCTTTTTACTAGCACTTGCTGTCCACTGTGATTTTTTTGCAACAGTGTGTTTTTGGTTTTACTGTGCTTTTTTGTGTTTTCAAGTCTCTTGGTGGTGTGAACATGTCTCTATGGGCTTGTTCACTGTGCGCGCAGCTCATGTGTTCTGGTTTCATGTTACCATAGAACAAAAGTCCTAACTGTCGATTCATCATTAATTTTACACATTTCTTTTATTATTATTTTTTTCCGTAAAAGTCACACAAAACCCCTAAAACGGGCTTAACAAAATTGTTTGCACCTCAACCTAATATTTGGTTGCACTCCCTCTGGAATTAAAATTGCAATAAATCACTTCCTATTACCAACAAGCTTCTTAGGTCTCTCAACTGGAATTTTTGGAACACTATTCTTCTGCAAACTGCTCCAGGTCTCTCATATCTGACGAGTGACTTCTCCCAACAGCAATTTTAAGATCTCTCTACAGATATTCCATGGGATTTAGATCTGGACCCATTCAGAACTCTCCATCACTTTGTTTCCATCCATTTCTTGGTGGTTCTTGAAGTATGTTTGGGGTCATTGTTTTGCAGAAAGACCCATGACACAAATCAGTGTTCTGGCACTGGGCACTACATTGTGACCCAAAATCCTTTGGTAATCTTCAGATTTCATGAAGATTTCATGAAATCAGATTTCATGCTTTTTATCTTCCTACTCCTGCTGATATCAGGAGACATCTCCCCAAACCCCGGTCCACCAACCTCAACCCCTACCCTACCTCACATCGAAACCTTACTAATCTTACTAATATTAATTGCACTCCTTCATCCCCTCCTTCTTTTAATTGTGCCCTTTGGAATCCACGGTCTGTATGTAACAAGCTTCCTTTCCTACACAATTACTTTCTGAAAAACTCTCTGAATCTGCTGGCCCTCACGGAAACCTGGATTCAGGATTCTGACACTGTCTCTCCTGCTGCCATTACCCATGGTGGCTTACAATTCTCCCATTCCCCGAGACCAACAAACAGACCTGGTGGTGGAGTTGGCATACTCCTGTCCCCACAATGCACTTTCCAGGTCATCCCCTCAGTTCCATCACTCTCATTCCCTACTTTTGAGGTCCACACCATCAGGCTCTTTCGCCCCCTCTCCCTCAGAGTAGCGGTCATATACCGGCCCCCAGGCTCACCCACCCGCTTCCTGGACCATTTCTCTGCCTGGCTGCCGCACTTCATGTCCTCAGAACTACCAACCCTTATCCTGGGAGACTTCAACATTCCCATTAACAGCCCCACTTCCACATCTGCATCCCAGCTTCTGTCACTAACCACTTCTCTCGGCCTCTCACAGCTCTCAACCTCTGAGACACACAAGGACGGTAACACCCTGGACCTGGTTTTTGCCCGGCTCTGCTCAATCTCCTACATAGATAACTCACCGCTTCCCCTCTCTGACCACAACATTCTCTCCTTCACACTCACATATCCTCGCTCACCCCAGCACCCTCCTACACACCATTCAGTCAGAAATCTACAAGCCATTAACCCTCTTACACTTTCAGACTCCCTACGCTTATCATTGTCCCCAATCTCTTCCTTTTCCTGTCCTGATCTGGCGGTACATCACTTCAATGACACTCTTAGAAGCACCCTTGACCAAGTAGCTCCCCTCACCCTCAGGACCTCCAAACACAGAATAAAACAGCCCTGGCTCACATCGCAAACCCGATTTCTCCAGCGATCCTCTAGGTGTGCTGAACGCTTATGGAGGAAAACACGCACACCAGAAGACTTCATACATTTCAAATTTATGTTAAGGACCTATAACTTTGCCCTTCACTTCGCTAAACAGACCTACTTTACCACTCTGATCTCCTCACTATCCAACAACCCCAAGAAACTTTTTGACACCTTTCACTCCCTCCTCAGGCCAAAAGCACAAGCCCCTATCACAGATATTTGTGCTGGTGACCTGGCCTCCCACTTTATAGAGAAAATAGACAATATCCGTCAGGAAATCCGCTCCCAACAACTAAGTTCAGTGACTCCCATCCCTCCCCTCATTGCCCCTGGCTCACTCTCCACATTCGATCCCATCACAGAAGAAGAAGTCTCCAAGCTCCTCTCCTCTTCTCATCCGACTACATGCACTACCGACCCCATTCCCTCACATCTCCTCCAGTCTCTCTCTCCAGTTGTCACAAGTCACCTAACTACAATCTTTAATCTCTCCCTCTCCTCTGGCATTTTCCCCTCCTCCTTCAAACACTCTATCATTACTCCATTACTAAAGAAACCCACCCTCGACCCATCCTGCACAAACAACTACAGACCGGTCTCCAATCTCCCCTTCATCTCTAAACTCTTGGAGCGCCTGATATACTCCCGCCTTACCCGTTACCTCTCCACTCACTCCCTCCTAGACCCTTCACAGTCCGGTTTCCGCCCCCTACATTCGACAGAAACTGCACTCATCAAAGTGACCAATGACCTTCTGACAGCAAAACGTAATGGTGACCACTCTCTGCTCATTCTTCATGACCATTCTGCAGCTTTTGACACTGTTGACCACCCTCTCCTGCTCTCTAGGCTCCAGTCACTAGGCATTAAGGACACTGCTCTCTCCTGGTTCTCCTCCTATCTTTCCGACCGCTCCTTCAGTGTTCTGTTCTCTGGCTCCACTTCATCTCCTCTTCCTCTCACTGTTGGGGTACCTCAGGGCTCAGTCCTTGGCCCCCTTCTGTTCTCTCTCTACACGGCCCCAATTGGACAGACCATCAGCAGATTTGGCTTTCAGTACCATCTTTATGCCGACGACACACAACTATATAGGTCATCCCCTGACCTTACCCCCGCTGTACTACAGAATGCCACTGACTGTCTGTCCGCAGTCTCCAACATCATGTCCGCTCTCTATCTGAAACTCAACCTCTCCAAAACTGAACTTCTTCTGCTCCCACCATCTACTAACCTCCCTAAATCTGACATTTCCCTCTCCGTGGGTGGCACCATAATAACACCCCGGCAGCAGGCGCGCTGTCTGGGTGTTATGTTTGACTCCGATCTCTCCTTCACCTCCCATATACAATCTCTTGCCCGCTCGTGCCGCTTACACCTAAAGAACATCTCTAGAATCCGCCCTTTTCTCACCATGGAGACAGCTAAAACCCTCACGGTCGCCCTGATCCACTCCCGCCTGGACTACTGTAACGCTCTATTAATTGGCCTCCCCCTCACTCGACTTTCCCCTCTCCAGTCCATCCTTAATGCAGCAGCCAGGGTCGTCCATCTGGCTAATCGTTACTCGGACGCGTCCGCTCTTCGCCAGTCGTTACACTGGCTGCCCATTCATTACAGGATACAATTCAAAGTACTTGTTCTCACCCACAAAGCTCTCCACAGTGCGGCACCCCCTTACATCTCCTCCCTCATTTCTGTGTATCGGCCTAACAGACCACTGCGCTCTGCAAATGACTTTCGGCTAACCTCTGCACTAAGCCGTACCTCCCACTCCCGACTCCAAGACTTCTCCCGTGCTGCGCCAATCCTCTGGAATGCTCTACCCCAAGATATTAGGACCATCCATAATTTGCATAGTTTTAGGCGCTCGCTCAAAACACATTTGTTCAGAGCGGCCTATCACGTTCACTAATCAAAGTTATGTTATGTTTGTGTGTAGCCCATTCACTATCCCCATCTATTCCCCAACCCCTGAAGATGGCTGGACCATGATTGTAAATACATCATTGTAAATACACACCTGTACTTTGTATCTCCCCCACCTCATTGTAGATTGTAAGCTCTCACGAGCAGGGTCGTCTTATTTTGCTTTAATTATTGTATTGCTAACGTTGTTACTTATGACTTTTGTGTTTGAAACTGTTAAACTGTAAAGCGCTGCGGAATATGTTGGCGCTATGTAAATAAAGATTATTATTATTATTATGATGCTTTGCACACAGTCAAGGCGCCCAGTGCCAGAGGCAGCAAAACAACCCCAAAACATCCAGGGAGATTAGCTACAGTGCCATGGTGTCTCAAATTCTTGATTGTGTTGCGCACCGTGGACAAAGGAACATCAAGATCTCTGTTGATGGAAATATTGAGATTGTTGATATTTTTCAAAAATGTTGATTCTCAAATCCTCAGACACTTCTCCCCTTCTGCTTTCCATGCTTAGTGTGGCACACACAGACACACAATGCAAAGATTAAGTCAACTTTTTATCTGGTTTCATGTGTGATATTCATATTGCCTACACCTGTTAATTGCCACAGGTGAGCTTGAGCGAGCATCACGTGCTTGAAACAAAGTTGTTTACCAACAATTTTGGAAGGTGCCAACAATTTTGGGGTTGATGTGAATTTGCCTTTTTTTTCATCTACTTTTTTGTGTTGTTCCAATACACACAAAGAAAATAAACATTTGTATAGCAAAACATATGTAACTGCAGTAACTTTCTGGAACAATTTCAAGGGAGCAAACACTTTTGACCATAACTCTATATTATTCTGTGTCAAAACATATGCTGCCATTTTGTTGAATATGGTGCAAAACCAACCAAGGCGACAATGAGGAAATGACTCCAAAAACAAGACTATAAAAATCCTGCAAATTTTGAGTTGGAACCTTAGTGTGTTGTCTGTGCTGGAGTTTACAACAGCTGCAGGCCTATGCTGCTAACGGACAAGTGCTAATGGCACTATTTTAACTGTTATAATGTGCTTATGTATAGTAGTTCCTTCTTTATGATAAACACCTCTTTCCAAAATGTGTAAGATACCATTTTTGGTCCCAACATATTAACATACCACGAGTGACATCATTGTAATGGTGCTACATTGCTAACTTTTGAGACGCTACTAAACTTGAGCTCTCAGTGTGGAAGTACAGCGCTCAGAATGTATCACCTATAGAAAGATACAAAGACATCTCAACAGACACATTGAGCATTGATCTCAAAAAGCGTCGGACTGCAGCACCTTGGGCCCACAAGAGAAAATAATTCTTGGGGCCCACTCTGTAGCTACATAGAAAAAAAAATACAATACCACCAATTGTGCAGCAAAACACGCTAATATCAGGGTATAATTTAAGGTAGTACACATCTTAATGATATAGCAAGGGTTGGGGTAGCCTCCCTCATAGAATATAATGTAGCCCCCCTCATATAGTATCATGCAGCCCCCTCATATAGTATAATGCAGCCCCCCCACAGAATATAATTTAGCCCCCTCATAGGGTATAATGCAGCTCCCCATTGTATACAATGCAGCCCCCTCATAGGGTATAATGCAGCCCCCACCATATAATATAATGTAGCACCCTCATAAGGTATAATGCAGCCACCTAATAGGGTATAATGCAGCTGCTACTCCACTGGCGCCGGGCGGTTCCCCCTGACTCATGGGCCCCATAGCAGCTGTGTAGTGTGCCGATATTAGTGACACACCACTGGCTAGGGGCCCTTTGGGCAGCGAGGGCCCTAGGCAGCTGCCGGCCCTGAATGCCAGAAGGTGTCAGTGCCTGGGCCAATAGGTTCTCCGGTGGGCCAGTCCGACCCTGGTCTCAAACCAAAAGGTCAGTTCACGTGGGGCAACTTGCAATACTATATGCCCATCTTATTTCACTCAGTCTTGCAGAATTTTGGATTTTATAGTTATAGGGTATGTTACTTTATGTTCCTTTGTTTGGCTACTGGGCAATATTTGGTAAGAACAGAGGTAGAGGTCACTTTGATTAGAGTCTATAAAACCCCTTATAACTGCAATCTGAATGTAGAGTCTGGACCTCGCCCTATGGCAGTAGATTGACATGAAGTATAGACTTCCTCCTATAACAACTGTGGAGTGTTGATCTCTTGCTCTATCATGTTTTGCTGTGGAGTCTTTACCACACCCTCTACACTTGAGGTTATGGTTTTTCCTTCAAACGGTTGCACTGCAGCACAGACAAAATAATCGGATGAGACATAGTTGCACATATGGACAAACCATTTTGATTATGAACTAAGTGAAGGGATGTAGAGCTCACTACAGAGCTGCGCTCATTGTTTACAGTTGATTATTAAGAGAGCTTGGACCACGTTTGATAAAAAAATGCCTGGCCTATGATAAGGACAAGTTTATAAATATTTACACTTGATAAAAAAAAAAGTCTACACACCCATTAAAATGACATGTTTTTGTCATGTACAAAAAAATTTCATTTCAGAACTTTATCTTTTTAAACCACCCATACTCGGTGCAAATCCACTGAGAAACAAACTGATGTCATTGTGAGGGGAAAAATAAAAGAATATGGTTAAATAAGGTATGCACACCCATATAATAATTCTTTACTGAAGTGCCTTTTGAATTCAGGTCATTCTTTTTGGATAGGATTAAAAATACAAATACCTCACCCAAAAAAATACAATTAAATACAAAAAACATCCAAAAATATATCCATCTGTTATTAATTGACAATTAAATACACACTGAAGAGAAAAATAACTAAAAACACCCCATAAAACCCAAATAAAAATAGTAGGCAGTGTGGTTAATTATAAATAGTTTTAAGGCAAATGAAAATCAGTCAGTACATCAAAATAATAGGGGTACAAAAAAAAAAAAATCACATAACTTGAGAGACCTGGGAGTTATAAAAATTCTCAATTTTAAAGACAATCCCTAGACAACACAGACAGTCCTAAAGCAATAAATAACCAACCATAATAAATGACGGTATACAGCCCTCAAATAAGAGGTAAAAAAATCCTGCAATAGCGCTTTCAGGAAAGAGCACAAGTGCAAGAGGACCTGACAAAGCTGCATGCGAAACGCGCATCGAGGTGCTAGGCAGTGTGATCTATATTCAGCATGTCATGGGAATGACTCTTTGTGCTGTCCTGAGACCATCATCACAATGGAGTGTTATTATAATTCCTAGGTCTCTGTGATTTAAATCATTTTTTTGTACCTCCACTATTTTGATGCATTGATTGATTTTCACTTGCCTTAATGTTTTTTTTTTTTTTTTTTTACAAATGATCACACTGCCTGATCTTCTATTTGGGTTTTATGGGGTGTTTTAATTATTTTTCTCATTAGTGTTTGAGTCTTTAATTGTGAATTAATACAATTTGGATATATTTTGGGATTTTGGGGGGCAATTAATTGTATTTTTGGTGGGAGGTAATTATAGGTTTAATGAAATGACTTTTTGATACCCAAAACGAAGATTCATTGATTGAAGCAATTCTGAGTATGGGTCTGGTTTTTAGTTTGGGGTATTAGTCTTTGTGGGTAGGAGTCCAACAGCACATCTAGAATTGGCAATCTTTGAAGTAGCGCTACCTTTTTAGATCCACTGTAGGTCCTGGAAAAAATTTAGATAAAAAGCATTTATTTCAATATTAAAGATATTTTTTCTTTTTTTTTTGATGACCATGTTTTTGAGAAGTTAAAGGATGCTGTAATATCTCGCACCTTATTACAAATAATTGTATTATATAATTTACTAACTATTGTAAATTTCTAACATTTACATTTTCATTTTCTTATAGCTGGTATACTATTTTTTACTGGCATGGAATGCAGGAAGCAGTTCCCTACCAAAAAATGAAAATGATAATTGACTAAAACTTCAAGCAGCTATTTTATTTCAGTATATTAACTCAAGCACTTACTCATTGATGGCTTCACAGATTTGTGATCATTTCCTCTCCTCTTTCTCCGCCTCTGAGCTTACTCGCGGACTTTAAATGGGCAGTGTGTAATTAGTATTAATAGGGAACATTATTGAAATAAAGCTAGAAAATCTCTCATCTGTAGCTGATCGTTTTAATATTCCTATTCTCAGCTCCAGTAGCAGCACACATTCTGACTGTCACGACAATAATCATCTAGTACATTTTCCATCCTTGATTTAAAATCTAGCAACTAACCATCTATCACTTAAGTAAATCAGAATATATTAAAAACATTTTCAAGTTAACAAAAAATGTGCTTGGCTGAAATGTGGGGATTTTGCTTCCATCAATTGAGAAGGCCATATTTAAAGGACCATGAAAATCGCTTACTCCAATAGGAGTTCTAGTTGTTAACAGAATTTACTAGAAATCAGTTGTGGTCACTCTGACAAAAAGTGGGGTCCAAAAGAATAGTCCAGCCAATTAAATTAAAATAAATAAATCAATAAAAAGTTTAAAAAAATATTTAAAAAAAACAAATGCGTAAATCATAAAAGTAATAATGCTCACTTTATGGATTTCTTGCTACTCCTATTCTGATGGTTCCTGGGTCCCCCGTCAGTCTCAATACTTCATACACTGCCTGAGCAGACAGGTGATTGCTGTGGCCAATCACCTGGCTGTAGTGGTGATGTGATGGTCACCGCTGTGGCAGTCACACGTCTGTACAGATAGTAAAGAGAGTACAGAGACAGATGTTGGACCCAGCACATGGCAAAGAAGGATTGACAGTAGATTTGCTTCCATTATTCTGCACCATTCTGAGTGCAGAGACTGGTCAGTGACCTCGTTAGCATCAGAACATGAGAGGCCGGGATTGGTAAACTCATCTTTGCTTATTTTACAACATTTAGAACATTTTATTGTTTCTTCCCAAATTTAAGTGACTGGATAATGTGAACCTAAAGTTTGAAGGGGTTTTCAATAAGTGATGGCTTATCCTTAACCCCTTCCTGAGATGACCAATTTTGTTTTCGTTGTATCCTTCCCTACTTCCAAGAGGCATAACTTTTTATTTTTCTGATGACATAGACATATGAGGACTTGATTTTTGCAAGGACCAGTTGTACTTCTGAAGCACACCATTCATTTTACCACATAGTGTACTACAAAAAAGGAAAAGAATTCCAAGTGCGGTGAAATTGCAAAAAGAAAGCATAATTGTGACATTGAGAATTGTTTTACGGTGCACATTGTTTGCTACAAATGACCTGGCAATATGATGCTCCTCAACAGGACAATTACGGTGATACCACACTTGTCCAGCTTTTT
This sequence comes from Ranitomeya imitator, assembly GCF_032444005.1. NCBI lineage: Eukaryota > Metazoa > Chordata > Amphibia > Anura > Dendrobatidae > Ranitomeya > Ranitomeya imitator. The sequence goes on from NC_091287.1 coordinate 357,440,127, forward strand.
AATTATTTTTCTTAGTGGTGAAAAAAAAAACACTTTGTATCATTTTCCAAGACCTGTCACATTTTCATTTTTTGGTCTATGGAGCTGTTAGGATTTATCTTTTACGGGGCAAGATGGCAGTTTTATTGATACTGTTTTGGGATAGATATGACATTTCTATCACTTCTTGTGGCATATTTTGCTTTATTGCAGCAACCACAATTTTGTCAATTTGAAATTATTTCTGCTTACGATTTTTACCGGGTTATTTTTAAATTTTGATAGAGCAGACTTTTCTGGGCATGGCGATACCACGTGTGAATTTTTCACATTTTTTATTATCTTTACTATTAATAGGGGGAAGGAAGAGTGATTTGAACTTATGTTGTTTTGTTTTCTTTTTCATATTTATAAAAATAAATCGTATTCACTTTAAACTTTGTTAGTCCCCTTGGAGGACTTGAACCTATGATCGTCTGATCACTTTTATTATATGGAGCAATAACACAGTGCATAGCAAAAATCATGGCTCCCTTTGAAGCCCAGCTGCAGGGTGGGTATGAAGACAACTCCATGTTGATAGGAATGGAAGTCCTCAACAGACCCCAGCTGTCATAGCAACCCGTTGGGTCAGATCACATGATGGGAACACTGATTGGTGCATAGAATGACATGCCCCCATGCTGAGATGCTGTTAATGCAGTTAAGTTTGACAGCGGCATTTAATAAGATAAGTCGCAGGTAGAACTTAACTCCACCCACAGCTGTGGGGGCACATCCGGGCTGTGTCACAACGTGAGCCCGCTTCATCCACCTGCTACTGACTTGTGCTGTACATGCATGGCAGATTTCAGTAGGTGTTACAAAGGGTTGTCCAGGTTGGCACAAATATCTGTATTCACGCTATATGACTGCAGACTTGTGAATCCTCACAGCGAGAATGTAGTGTGCTGCTAGGATTCTCCTTATGTAAAGGAAACATCCAATTTATGCGATCTGCCTATGACATAGCAAAAAAAGAGTGCAACTAGAGGAGAAAAAACAGTTATGTCCATACAAAGTGATCACCAAAAATAAATGATTATTAATTAAAAAGCCAAAAAAGGCTATTGATACAAAACAAAATGCATGCTAGCTTGCAATAGAGCTATTGCCTAATATCATATAACAGTACAATGAGAGTACATAGGATGCTTATAGTCGTACATAGGTCAAATCTACGGTCACATGACTGCCCGCTTCCGGTGCCAGAGAATAATGACAACGCACACTGTAAAGATTCACAGGTCTGCAGTCACATAGAGTGACTGCAGACACTTGTGCCAAACCTGGTCAACCCCTTTAAATAGAACTGTCAGTACTCCATGACTCCCAAACAACCACCATTACATTTAAAAGCCTTACTTCCCTATTTGATGTTACAGGAAATTGTTGAAATGGCCAAAAAAAACAACTTATGGTACACTGCATCAAAAAAAGGAGAGAAGGATCCACATGGGTGAATGAACAAAAACAAATAAATTTTATTTCATACTAGCTGAAGAGCCCGGCGTTGCCTGGGCATAGTAAATATCTGTGGTTAGTTATAGCACGTCACTTCTCTTATTTTCCCATCACGCCTCTCATTTTCCCAATCACATCTTTCATTTTCCCCCCTCACATCTCTCATTTTCTCCCTCACTCCTCTCATTCCCCCCTAACACTTGTCATTTCAACCTCACATCTGTCATTTTCTGATCACTCCACTATTTTTCCTCACTCCTCTCATTTTGCACTCACACCTTTTCATTTTCACCTCACACCTCTCATTTTCACCTCATCACCTCAGTATATACATGTTTGTCATCTCCCTTATATATAGTATACATCTGTATGTCATCTCCTGTATATAGTATATACCTGTATGTCATCTCCCCTGTATATATTATATACCTGCTGTGTGTCATCTCCCCTATATATAGTATATACCTGAATGTCATCTCCTTCTATATATAGTATATACCTGTATGTCATCTCCTCCTGTATATAGTATATACCTGTGTGTCATCTCCCCTGTATATAGTATATATCTGTGTGTCATCTCCTCCTGTATATAGTATATACCTGCATGTCATCTTCTATATATAGCATATACTTGTATGTCATCTCCTCCTGTATATAGTATATACCTGTAGGTCATCTGCTCCTGTATATAGTATATACCTGTGTGTCATCTCCTCCTGATATAGTATATACCTGTATGTCATCTCCCCTGTATATATTATATACCTGCTGTGTGTCATCTCCCCTATATATAGTATATACCTGAATGTCATCTCCTTCTATATATATAGTATATACCTGTATGTCATCTCCTCCTGTATATACCTGTGTGTCATCTCCCCTGTATATAGTATATATCTGTGTGTCATCTCCTCCTGTATATAGTATATACCTGCATGTCATCTTCTATATATAGCATATACCTGTATGTCATCTCCTCCTGTATATAGTATATACCTGTAGGTCATCTGCTCCTGTATATAGTATATACTGTGTGTCATCTCCTCCTGTATATAGTATATACCTGTATGTCATCTCCTCCTGTATATATATGTACCTGTATGTCATCTCCTCCTCTATATAGTATATACCTGTGTGTCATCTCTCCTGTATATAGTATATATCTATGTGTCATCTCCCCTGTATATAGTATATACCTGTGTGTCATCTCCTCCTGTATTAGACCTCGTTCACACGTTATTTGCTCAGTATTTTTACCTCAGTATTTGTAAGCAAAATTGGCAGCCTGATAAATCCCCAGCCAACAGGAAGCCCTCCCCCTGGTAGTATATATTAGGTCACACATACACATAATAGACAGGTCATGTGACTGACAGCTGCCGTATTTCCTATATGGTACATTTGTTGTAGTTTGTCTGCTTATTAATCAGATTTTTATTTTTGAAGGATAAGACCAGACTTGTGTGTGTTTTAGGGCGAGTTTCGTTTGTCAAGTTGTGTGTGTTGAGTTGCGTGTGGCGACATGCATGTAGCGACTTTTGTGAGATGAGTTTTGTGTGGCAACATGCGTGTAGCAACTTTTTGTGTGTCGAGTTGCATGTGACAGGTTAGTGTAGCAACTTGTGTGCAGCAAGTTTTGCGCATGGCGAGTTTTGCGCGTGGCAAGTTTTGTGTGGTGCCTTTTGAGTATGTGCAAGTTTTGTGTGAGGCAAATTTTGCATGTGTTGCAACTTTTGTGCATGTGGCAATTTTTCCGCGTGTGCAAGTTTTGCGTGTGGCGAGTTTTCCATGAGGTGAGTTTTGCACTTGTGGCGAGTTTTGCAAGAGCCTAGTTTTTGCATGTGGCGAGTTCTGCGCGTGGCGAGTTCTGCGTGTGGCGAGTTTTGAACGGCGACTTTTGTGTTTCGACTTTTATGTGGCGAGGTTGGCGTATGTGTGGTGAAATGTGTGCTGAGGGTGATATGTGTTCAAGCACGTGGTAGTGTGGGGCGCATTTTGTGTGTGTGTTCATATCCCCGTGTGTGGTGAGTATCCCATGTCGGGGCCCCACCTTAGCAACTGTACGGTATATACTCTTTGGCGCCATCGCTCTCACTCTTTACGTCCCCCTTGTTCACATCTGGCAGCTGTCAATTTGCCTCCTACACTTTTCCTTTCATTTTTTCCCATTATGTAGATAGGGGCAAAATTGTTTGGTGAATTGGAACGTGCGGGGTTAAAATTTCGCCTCACAACATAGCCTATGATGCTCTCGGGGGCCAGACGTGTGACTGTGCAAAATTTTGTGGCTGTAGCTGCGACGCCTCCAACACTTTTCCTTTCACTTTTTTCCCCATTATGTAGATAGGGGCAAAATTGTTTGGTGAATTGGAAAGCGCGGGGTTAAAATTTCACCTCACAACATAGCCTATGACGCTCTCGGGGTCCAGACGTGTGACTGTGCAAAATTTTGTGGCTGTAGCTTCGACGCCTCCAACACTTTTCCTTTCCCTTTTTTCCCCATTATGTAGATAGGGGCAAAATTGTCTGGTGAATTGGAACGCGCGGGGTTAAAATTTCACCTCACAATATAGCCTATGACGCTCTCGGGGTCCAGACGTGTGACTGTGCAAAATTTTGTGGCTGCAGCTGCGACGGTGCAGATGCCAATCCCGGACATACATACACACATACACACATTCAGCTTTATATATTAGATGGTTAAAAAAGTGTGTCCAGACAGTTAAAAAAACGAACACATTCTGAGGCGTTTCTGGCCTAAGCCCTTAGTCATAGAATGTATTGTTTTGTCAATTTTCTTTGGTGGTCAATATGGATCAATGCTGTATTAACAAGGAGCAACACTACATTTGCTACACAGTGAGGCTTTTCCCAATTTTCTTTTTGTACTTCTTCTATGTTTATATTGCGTCACTTGTGAAAGAATTACGACGGACTACTCTGGTGGGTTGTCTCTTCAACCTGGGTATAATTGACATTCTCATCACTGGCCACATCATTTCTGAGGTGCTTTTCACATGAACAAAGGTGTTACTATGTACTAGAGTTCAAGTCCTCTTCCTCTCTTAAGGGACAATTTGCATATTTAATTTCCCGGAGCACCGCACGGTTTAAAAGTCTCCTTGTCCTGGTATGCCAGGCTTGACATGCCACTCTACGCAGGGAAAAACCTTAACACCCCCTTGGATCCCGGTGAGACACCTCTCACACAGCCAAACCAGATCTCACATTTTGCACTGACGAGGGGGCAGTACCCCGAAACACAGTGTCTGCAAATTGAGACTCTGGTTTGGGCTTTATCCTAAGTAATGTGGCAAGGCTCGTTAAAGAGTTAACATTGACATTTAGGATCGCTACTACCAATAGGTGGCACTAGAGTTCTATTCCTCTTTTTCTCTGAAGAGACAGTTTGCGAATACCTTCCTGGGCATGCACAGTGGTCTGGCTACATTGCACATGATCAGGAAGGAAGGACGTTTTGTGCATTCGTGCCATTTGAAGTGCTATGAAGATGATGTGGCTAGTAAGCAGCATGCCATTCAAGTCCAGGGAGCATGCATACAACATCGAAGGTCAAAATGTTCTGGATGAACATAATTTATCTATGACATCAATGACCTCATTGAAATGCAGAAAAACGGCCTTAAACACACCGTAATTACTTGGGAGGCATGGGAAACCCCCTCCAAGTAAAAGAATATAGAAGCAATGGTAATCATTGGCATTGGAACTCATCAATGAACACTAATATACCTAAAACCTTTTAGTATATCGACAATGTATATCCTCCTAACATGTCAGGTCACAATTTACAGGAATGTAGAAAGCTCCAAACTGTGATGTTAAACAGGTAATCCGTGGACTGCTACTGTTAGGGTTGGCGGAATGCACCCAATATATATTTATTAGAAGAAGTTGGTGCGTTCGCAAACCGGGATCCACCGTGCAGGAAAGCACCTGCTGCTAGATATGCCGGTACAATAAAGTAGTATAAACAGACTCTTACTTCACAGAGTCTGTTAGCAAAGATAACGCTGTGCCCTGTTTGGCTCACAGAGGAACACAGCTACTTAGTAGAGCAGATGGTGGTCATGCAGTCTAAGGGCTAATTTCAGCCAGGTCCCTGACTGCATAAAAACATGACCACACTGGCGCTGAGCTCATACATAAATTGATACTAGCGCATGGCCGTGCGGCCATGCGAACCTTATATAGCTGCAGCACGTACAGGACCTTCCTAGAAGGACCAATGAGAGGCTGCCACAGAGCCTGAGGAACTTCAGGACCTTCCTGGAGAACCAATGGGTCTTGCTGCAGTATCTAAGCATGTGACCCTCGATCTCCAATGAGAGATCTTACCCTGGGCATGCTCAGAAGGGGGAAAAGTAGAACTTAGTCCCAAAAGCATGTGCTCGCCGCTGCCCAACACTGGCTTTAATGGCAGAAGCTGGAAAAGCAGCAGTAACCCTTTGCACAGAGTCAGACTGAGCGAGACGCTGGGACCGATGTCTCCGCTGAGCAGGCTCCACTCTGGCAGGAGAAGAATGAGAGACCGCAGCGGAGATGGCCCGAGATTCCCCCTGTGAAGAGGCGGGAACTCGACCCCTAACAGCTACTTATTTAAGTCATGTAATTACTACCATTTTACCATACAATCAAGCATGTTTAGTGTTCAGACGATGTGGTCCAGATGACAAGGTAAGATATTTCAAGAATTTATTTTAAACCACTGTACGGTCTATAGTATGTATATTCTGACATGCATAATATCCCTTCTTAAAATTACCAGCAATCTTTTGTTACTATGAATCATGCGTGCACAACTCCTATTCGACTGCAAACTAAATAGGAAGAATAGCTAACAACAACCCAACCAGCAAATGGGGTAAATGAGAGGCGCCATCAGTGTCCACAACTAGATTGAAGTTCCACGTTTCCTACCATGTTTCCCATTGCCCCAGGCAGTCAGTTCCTAAATGGGGTCCAGGATGCAGAGACTGGAGGATTTGTCAGTAACTTCAGGCTGGGGAAAGAGTTTATTTTTCCTAATACAAGGGTCGCTTTTGGGGGCAAAAAAAAATAAAAAAATTATTCCCTAATTGTTTGAAGCCACTATCATTATCTCAGCTTTATGTTCCCCATTAATATTTATAATTTTATATTAAATGTCAATTTTCTTATATTAAATATACATTTCTGAAATAAAACCCATATATTAAAGTCTTACAGTGGTATAAATAATAAAAAAAAGAAAAAAAATGGTTTTCCCAAGATGCATTTCAATATTTTTGTCTTGAAATCGAGTAGCGCTTGTTAAAATGGCAATGTAAAATCTCTCTGATGCATTCGCTCTTATTACTTTCCCTATAATTAATGAATGTTACTTGTCAGGTTTAGTAAAAAAACAATTCCTAGTCATTTATGCCACATATATCCTACACAGCGGAGACAGTCACATAATTCAGAAGTTCCGTTTGGTAGCTATTTGTCAATCATCTCCGGTATAATTGGAGGTGGCTATGCTGTTGATTGAACAAAATACTACTATATGTCATGATGTCTCTTGAAGCTGTCAAGACTGTGTAGCCTATGAAGTACAAAGCAATCTTCAAATGAATGATGAACTGACTAGGTGCTTCTATGATCGCAGTTGAAAGACTGCTTTTAATTCATGGAAGTCAGAAAAGTAAGACTTGTCTCTCCAAGGTAGAAAATTAATAAAAGTTGCAATTAAAATGATGCTAAATGCCTAAACTTAGAAGTTTTAGAATATTTGATTGTTTGCAACAGCAGCAGGCTGTGTTTATATGGATGGGCATTACATAGCATATAACGTATATATTGTGGCCAGAAATGTTTTAAACCTGAAGGCACGTCAATGTATGTGACGTTTTTGTCACCCACAAAGAAGCGCCTTACGTGATTTTCAAACCTCTGACATGACAAGGAAATTAGCATTTTTCTACTAGAGTTTAACAAGAAGACAGTCGATTATTTTATGCCACTTCTTTCATGTAGCTGGACCGCAAATTGCACTCCTTATTTCCTACATACTCCATATAAACGGAAAGCAGCGTCATCCTGGCACAGATCCATTATCTGTATGTAAAGAGCACCCCCCATTATCACCAAAACAGTACAAACATACTAAATAAATTAGAAATTACATTCAGTCATTTCAGTTAAACATGATTCTGGAAAAACAAAGACAAGATTATCTAGCTTGTTATTCAGCTTTTCCAGACTCATGAACAGAAAATCGGTCTTGATTGTGCTCCCATACAAACTGAACAACATGCTCTAAAACAGCGGTCCGATTTGTGGATTGCAGCGGTCTGCCAGCTTTGAAGAGCAGGTCTACAGGTGGTGACTTTTGTGAGTAGTCCGAGGTGCAGATCTGGATGCGTATTTACTAGTCGTGATGGTTTAGACATAATTTAAGTATGATATGTGGGTAAAAGGAAAATAGAGGAGGTGCTCGAAACTGGATGCAACAGTGCAATGGAAGTGCTTGATTTTGAATATCCTGAATGGAGGTATAGTGGGAACCCTTGGATGTTAGTATTCTGCCTCAGTGCGATTTTCGTGGAAAAAGCTTTGGTTGTCATTATACCAGTTATTGGGGCTCTGGTTGTTACTACTGTGAGGGGAATGGAAGCTGGATGTGGCTCACGACCATCTCTCAGAGCTGAATGTGGATCATGGGCGTAACTAAGCGGCTACCTGGTCTTCACTAAAGCCTCAGATGGTGAGATTAGGCTTCAGCTGCAGGTAGCCACCAGGTACCACTCCAAGTCAGTCCCCGGTACTGCAGAAGCCAGCTGACCCCAAGGGTCAAGAATGCGGGTATGGAGTATGGGTATGGAGTAGCAGACAGGACAGGATCACTGGCAGAATAGATACTGGTGCGGATTCAGACAGGAGGGTTTTCCAATCAGGTTTCAGGTCCGAACAGAACGGCTTGTTCAGACAGGGAAATTACAGGAACACAGGACAAACTCTGGTACAGAGTTGCAGGACGGGTATAGAAACACAGAACAGACTCTGGTACAGGATAGCAGGATGGGTACAGGAACACAGGACCTAACAACGAACTAGAAAGTTAAGACACACTAAACACTAAAGTTGCTAAGGCACCTCCCTACAGGGGAGAGTATTTTAACCCCTTCATGACCCAGCCTATTTTGACCTTAAAGACCTTGCCGTTTTTTGCAATTCTGACCAGTGTCCCTTTATGAGGTAATAACTCAGGAACGCTTCAACGGATCCTAGCGGTTCTGAGATTGTTTTTTCGTGACATATTGGGCTTCATGTTAGTGGTAAATTTAGATCAATAAATTCTGCGTTTATTTGTGATAAAAACGGAAATTTGGCGAAAATTTTGAAAATTTCGCAATTTTCACATTTTGAATTTTTATTCTGTTAAACCAGAGAGTTATGTGACACAAAATAGTTAATAACATTTCCCACATGTATACTTTACATCAGCACAATTTTGGAAACAAATTTTTATTTTTGCTAGGAAGTTATAAGGGTTAAAATTTGACCAGCGATTTCTCATTTTTACAACGAAATTTACAAAACCATTTTTTTTTAGTGACCACCTCACATTTGAAGTCACTTTAAGGGCTCTATGTGAGAGAAAATACCCCAAAGTGACACCATTCTAAAAACTGCATCCCACAAGGTGCTCAAAACCACATTCAATTAGTTTATTAACCCTTCAGGTGCTTCACAGCAGCAGAAGCAACATGGAAGGAAAAAATGAACATTTAACTTTTTAGTCACAAAAATTATCTTTTAGCAACAATTTTTTTATTTTCCCAATGGTAAAAGGAGAAACTGAACCACGAAAGTTGTTGTCCAATTTGTCCTGAGTACGCTGATACCTCATATGTGGGGGTAAACCACTGTTTGGGCGCACGGCAGGGCTTGGAAGGGAAGGAGCGCCATTTGACTTTTTGAATGAAAAATTGGCTCCACTCTTTAGCGGACACAATGTCACATTTGGAGAGCCCCCGTGTGCCTAAAAATTGGAGCTCCCCCACAAATGACCCCATTTTGGAAACTAGACGCCCCAAGGAACTTATCTAGATGCATAGTGAGCACTTTGAACCCCCAGGTGCTTCACAAATTGATCCGTAAAAATGAAAAAGTACTTTATTTTCACAAAAAAATTAATTTAGCCTCAATTTTTTTATTTTCACATGGGCAACAGGATAAAATGGATCCTAAAATTTGTTGGGCAATTTCTCCCGAGTACGTCGATACCTCATATGTGGGGGTAAACCACTGTTTGGGAACTAGGCAGGGCTCGGAAGGGAAGGCGCGCCATTTGACTTTTTGAATGGAAAATTAGCTCCAATTGTTAGCGGATACCATGTCGCGTTTGGAGAGCCCCTGTGTGCCTAAACATTGGAGCTCCCCCACAAGTGACCCCATTTTGGAAACTAGACCCCCCAAGGAACTTATCTAGATGCATATTGAGCACTTTAAACCCCCAGGTGCTTCACAGAAGTTTATAACGCAGATCCATGAAAAAAAAAAAATTTCTTTCCTCAAAAATGATTTTTTAGCCTGGAATTTCCTATTTTGCCAAGGGTAATAGGAGAAATTGGACAGCAAATGTTGTCCAGTTTGTCCTGAGTACACTGATACCCCATATGTGGGGGTAAACCACTGTTTGGGCGCACGGCAGGGCTCGGAAGGGAAGGCACGCCATTTGGCTTTTTAAATGGAAAATTAGCTCCAATCATTAGCGGACACCATGTCACGTTTGGAGAGCCCCTGTGTGCCTAAACATTGGAGATCCCCCAGAGATGACCCCATTTTGGAAACTAGACCCCCAAAAGAACTAATCTAGATGTGTGGTGAGGACTTTGAACCCCCAAGTGCTTCACAGAAGTTTATAACGCAGAGCCATGAAAATAAAAAATAAAAAATATTTTCTCAAAAATGATATTTTAGCCTGCAATTTTTTATTTTCCCAAGGGTAACAGGAGAAATTTGACCCCAAAAGTTGTTGTCCAGTTTCTCCTGAGTACGCCGATACCCCATATGTGGGGGTAAACCACTGTTTGGGCACATGCCGGGGCTCGGAAGTGAAGTACTGACTTTTTAAAATGCAGACTTTGATGGAATGCTCTGTGGGCGTCACGTTGCGTTTGCAGAGCCCCTGATGTGGCTTAACAGTAGAAACCCCCCCCAAGTGACCCCATTTTGGAAACTAGACCCCGAAAGGAACTTATCTAGATGTGTGGTGAGCACTTTGAACCCCCAAGTGCTTCACAGAAGTTTATAATGCAGAGCCATGAAAATAAAAAATAAAAAATATTTTCTCAAAAATGATATTTTAGCCTGCAATTTTTTATTTTCCCAAGGGTAACAGGAGAAATTTGACCCCAAAAGTTGTTGTCCAGTTTCTCCTGAGTACGCTGATACCCCATATGTGGGGGTAAACCACTGTTTGGGCACATGCCGGGGCTCGGAAGTGAAGTACTGACTTTTTGAAATGCAGACTTTGATGGAATGCTCTGTGGGCGTCACGTTGCGTTTGCAGAGCCCCTGATGTGGCTTAACAGTAGAAACCCCCCCCCCAAGTGACCCCATTTTGGAAACTAGACCCCGAAAGGAACTTATCTAGATGTGTGGTGAGCACTTTGAACCCCCAAGTGCTTCACAGAAGTTTATAATGCAGAGCCGTGAAAATAATAAATACGTTTTTTTTTCCTCAAAAATAATTATTTAGCCCATAATTTTTTAATTTTTTCCAAGGGTAACAGGAGAAATATGACCCCAATATTTGTTGTCCAGTTTCTCCTGAGTACGGTGATACCCCATATGTGGGGGTAAACTACTGTTTGGGCACATGCCGGGGCTCGGAATTGAAGTAGTGACGTTTTGAAATGCAGACTTTGATGGAATGCTCTGCGGGCGTCACGTTGCATTTGCAGAGCCCCTGATGTGGCTAAACAGTAGAAACCCCCCACAAGTGACCACATTTTGAAAACTAGACCCCGAAAGGAACTTATCTAGATGTGTGGTGAGCACTTTGAACCCCCAAGTGCTTCACAGAAGTTTATAATGCAGAGCCGTGAAAATAATAAATACGTTTTCTTTCCTCAAAAATAATTATTTAGCCCAGAATTTTTTAATTTTCCCAAGGGTTACAGGAGAAATTTGACCCCAAAAGTTGTTGTCCAGTTTCTCCTGAGTACGCTGATACCCCATGTGTGGAGGTAAACCACTGTTTGGGCACACGTCGGGGCTCAGAAGGGAAGCAGTGACTTTTGAAATGCAGACTTTGATGGAATGGTCTGCAGGCGTCACGTTGCGTTTGCAGAGCCCCTGGTGTGCCTAAACAGTAGAAACCCCCCACAAGTGACCCCATTTTAGAAACTAGACCCCCCAAGGAACTTATCTAGATATGTGGTGAGCATTTTGAACCCCCAAGTGCTTCACAGACGTTTACAACGCAGAGCCGTGAAAATAAAAAATCATTTTTCTTTCCTCAAAAATGATGTTTTAGCAAGCATTTTTTTATTTTCACAAGGGTAACAGGAGAAATTGGACCCCAGTAATTGTTGCGCAGTTTGTCCTGAGTATGCTGGTACCCCATATGTGGGGGTAAACCACTGTTTGGGCACACGTCGGGGCTCGGAATTGAGGGAGCACCATTTGACTTTTTGAATACGAGATTGGCTGGAATCAATGGTGGCGCCATGTTGCGTTTGGAGACCCCTGATGTGCCTAAACAGTGGTAACCCCTCAATTCTAACTCCAATCCTAACCCCAACACACTCCTAACTCTAATCCCAACTGTAGCCATAACCCTAATCACAACCCTAATTCCAACCCTAACCCTACGGCTATGTGCCCACGTTGCGGATTCGTGTGAGATATTTCAGCACCATTTTTGAAAAATCCGCGGGTAAAAGGCACTGCGTTTTACCTGCGGATTTACCGTGGATTTCCAGTGTTTTTTTGTGCGGATTTCACCTGCAGAGTCCTATTGAGGAACAGGTGTAAAACGCTGCGGAATCCGCACAAAGAATTGACATGCTGCGGAAAATACAATGCAGCGTTTCCGCGCGGTATTTTCGCACCATGGGCACAGCGGATTTGGTTTTCCATAGGTTTACATGGTACTGTAAACCTGATGGAACACTGCTGCGAATCCGCAGCAGCCAATCTGCTGCGGATCCGCAGCCAAATCCGCACCGTGTGCACATAGCCTAATTCTAAAGGTATGTGCACACGCTGCGGAAAACACTGCGGATCCGCAGCAGTTTCCCATGAGTTTACAGTTCAATGTAAACCTATGGGAAACAAAAATCGCTGTACACATGCTGCGGAAAAACTGCACGGAAACGCAGCGGTTTACATTCCGCAGCATGTCACTTCTTTGTGCGGATTCCGCAGCGGTTTTACAACTGCTCAAATAGAAAATCGCAGTTGTAAAACCGCAGTGAAATGCGCAGAAAAAACGCGGTAAATCCGCCATAAATCCGCAGCGGTCATTTATTATTTTTTTTATTTTGATCACTGAGATATAATCTATCTCAGTGATCAAAATGCACTTTGGAACGAATCTGCCGGCCGGCAGATTCGGCGGGCGCACTGCGCATGCGCCCGCCATTTTGGAAGATGGCGGCGCCCAGGGAGAAGACGGACGGACCCCGGCAGTATCGGTAAGTATGATGGGGTGGGGGGTAGCACGGGGGAGAGGGGGATCGGAGCATGGGGGGGTGGATCGGAGCGCGGGAGGGGTGGAACGGAGCACGGGGAGGGTGGAACGGAGCACGGGGGGGTGGAACGGAGCAGGGGGGGTGGAACGGAGCACGGGGGGGTGGATCGGAGTGGAGGGGGGGTGATTGGAGCACGGGGAGGGTAATTGGAGCACGGGGGGAGCGGACAAGAGCACGGGGAGGGCGGAGCACAGGACGGAGGGGAGCCGGAGCAGTGTACCGGACAGATCGGAGGGCTGGGGGGGCGGTCGGTGGGGTGGGGGCACATTAGTGTTTCCAGCCATGGCCGATGATATTGCAGCATCGCATCGGCCATGGCTGGATTGTAATATTTCACCAGTTATAATAGGTGAAATATTACAAATCGCTCTGATTGGCAGTTTCACTTTCAACAGCCAATCAGAGCGATCGTAGCCACGGGGGGGTGAAGCCACCCCCCCGGGCTAAACTACCACTCCCCCTGTCCCTGCAGATCGGGTGAAATGGGAGTTAACCCTTTCACCCGATCTGCAGGGACGCGATCTTTCCATGACGCCACATAGGCGTCATGGGTCGGATTGGCACCGACTTTCATGACGCCTACGTGGCGTCATGGGTCAGGAAGGGGTTAAATACCTAACAACTGCCAGCTATAGGCTGGGAACATTTCTGTAGTGTAAGTGCTGCCCTTTTAAGAATGGGGAGCACAAGCATGCCCTAAGCTAATTGTCGGGAGATTCAGGCAAGCCCTGAAACCTGGAAGCCTCAGCGGAAGCCGAAACAAGAGATGCCACTGAGCGGCAGTGACTATGAGCATGTCGGCATTCCTGCTGGGTGGAGGAAAAGGAACCATGCAGGGATGCCGGTGTTATATTTTGCTTTGCATGTATTAAATGGAAGAAAGTACAATGGAACTATTTTCATGATTTACATGCCACTTAATTACCTTAAAGTGAACCTGCCAGAAGGATATTGCTAAGTAAATTACAGACACTGTCAGGCTGGCAGTGTTATACTGATTAAAATTATATCTGTGGTGAAGAAATCCATCTTGTAGTTCTTGTGTAATCGGTATTAGAAGTTTTCAGTTAATGATGTACCCATGCTCCGGGGGGGGGGGGGGGGGGGGGGGGCTGTAGGCAGAGTCTTATCTTCTTGCTTCAAGCCAAAGAAACCAAGGAAAGACCTGCCCATAAGCCCACCCAGAAGCACAAACAGTCTGTCTCTATGAGGAGTATAGCGCTACAACAGCATTGTATCCCGCAGAAATTTCAGCAGTGCACCCCCACTCTTCACCCTGTAATAGTTACTTTACCTAGTAGTAATACGCAAATATAGAAGGCTTTCCTTTTCCCCAAAAAGTCATAACACTGCCACCCATAACCTAGTAGGAGAACATAAAAGCATTTAATATTTAATAGCCACTCTATCTTCCCTCTGACCAGCATGAGCACATTTTGATTGGTTCTACCAGGATGTTGAGTCACATGTCCTTCATTCCAGTCATGTTCAAAACTAGTCTCATTTGTCAATTAGGGGCTAGGGAAGTTGAACAATGACCCATGTAATAGCAAGTGCTAGTGTCACTTGGAGACAAATTTAAAGAGAATCTGTCACCAGGTTTTGCTGACAGCAGCATAAAGTAAACTTCAAAGGGTCCCAACTGTATAAACACTTTAGTGTCTTTATTTTTCCAGCAGTAATTTAACAGGTTGCATTCCACATTACAAGATTCCTTCCTATCAGTTTTTTGTCAAGGACAATCTGTGTCACAGTGCATATATAGATAGAGCACTATGCCAGAAGGTGTATAAGGAAGCATTGAAAACACCAATAATCCTGACCTCTCTAACTCCATTTGCTTAACTGCAGCACCAAAACTGCAAAGAACACTCCACCATTCTTCAATGTTGCTTGCAGACATCAATATTGCACCATTCTCCAGCAAATGTTAAAAACAAATATTTAAAATTTAGATTAAATCAGTACAATAAATTAATTTGTCATCTTTTTCCACGCCTGTTCCAATGTTTTTGTGCATACAGTAGTTGAGTCACTTGGCCTCGTTTTCATGTCAATAGTATGGATACTTGGCAGCAATGCTTCTATAAAGACAACTTTTGGCCAGCATTATCAGAACAGTGGATGGTTGTAGCTGGATCCAACTAGTTGCTGCCAGTTTAGAGCTGATGTCACTGCTAGATATCTTCCGATTTCAAAAAGAAGTAAATAGGATGAGTCTTTCATCTTCTGCATAAAGTTTCCTTGGCCTACCACTGCATCTTTGGTCTTCAACATTGTCCATTTCTGGGTGTCCTCAATGCGGAGAAACAGAGGCCAATGCTTATGCATCATGTAATACAATCAGTGAGGCGTTTGATTGGTTCCAAATGTATGCAGCTGCTCGGCAATGACCCCAAAGACACAGTCAATATTATTAAAAACTATCTTCAGAGTAAAGAAGAACAAAAAGTCCTCAAAATGATAATATTTTCCCCAGAGCACTGATCTCCATTTCAAGTTTCTCTGGCATTACATGAATAGACAGTAGGATCTACACAAGTCTACATCCACAGAAGATCTGTGGTTAGTTCTCAAAGATGTTTGCAACAACCTGTCTTCAGAGTTCTTTCTGAGTGCAAAGGTGCCTAGAGGATATTATTTTTTGATGCAAAGGATAGTCACACAAAATATTGATTTGATTTAGATTTCTCTTTTAGATCACTTTACATTTTGTTAAAAATAAATTATTAACATTTCTATTTTAAGGGGGGATGGTTATCCTTCTTGACAGTAATATTTTGGCCCGGGCATGCCAATGTAAGGAGGCTTATTTGCTGTGCAAAGCTCATCTGGTAAATTAAATATGCATATTGACTCTTCAGAGAGGAAGAGGACTAGAACTGGAGTTCTAGCCCTCTTGTTCTCTGAAGAGGCAATTTCCATTTTTTTTTAAAGCAGAAAAAATGGTTTAAAAACTGCAAATTTCCTCTTCAAATGATACAGGACAAAACTATTGAACACCTGATTAAAGAAGTGCAAAAAGCCAATGAAGATCATTTTACCAGTTGAAATCTATCAGAAATCAGAAAGAAATCCTGCCTCTTAGTGAAAAATAATATCAGCTGGTTCAACCGATGTCCTATAAAAATGGTCTCATTAACAAGCTGTCACACAAGAAACATCTCATAACGGGTAAAATCAGTGAGCTGTCAAGACCACTGCAACCTTATTGTTGCAAAACATACTGATGGCATTGGTTACAGAAGAATTTCTTAACTACTGAAGGTTCCAGTGAGCACTGTTGGGGCCATAATCCAGAAGTGGAAAGAACATAATTTCACCATAAACCAACCACAACCTGGTGCGCAAGATTTCAGACAGAGAAGGGAAAATAATTATCAGAAGAGTTGTCCAAGAAGCAAAAGAATTGTCAACAGATCTACAGGAAAAGGTAGCTGAACTGTATAAAACAGAAAAGGGATACAAAAAGATATCCAAGGAACTGATAATGCCGGTCAGCAGCATTCAAACTGTGATTAACAAATGGAAAATAAGGGGCTCTGTAAAAACAAAACCACGGTCAGGAAGACCAACAAAAATGTCATCCACAACTGCCAGGAAAATTGTTTGAGATGCAAAGAAAACCCCACAAATAACATCAGCTGAAATACAAGACTCTTTGAAAGCTAGAGGGGTGGCTGTTTCAAGATGCACAATAAAGAGGCACTTGAAGAAAAATGGGCAGCATGGTTGAGTCACCAGAAGAAAGCCATTACTGTGCAAATGTCACAAAGTATCACACCTACAACACACAAAACAGCATAGAGACAAGCCTCAAAACTTCTGGAACAAGGTAATCTGGAGTGATGAGACCAAAATTGAACTTTTTGGCCACAATCATAAACGTTACATTTGGAGAGAGGTCAACAACGCCTATGATGAAAGGAACACCATTCCTACTGTAAAGCACGGAGGTGGATCGCTGATATTTTGGGGATGTGTGAGCTACAAAGGCACAGGAAACTTGGTCAAAGTTGAAGGAAAGATGAATGCAACATGTTATCAGCAAATACTGGAGGCAAATGTGCACTTATCAGCCCGGAAGCTGCGCATGGGACGTACTTGGACATTCCAACATGACAACGATCCAAAACACAAGGCCAAGTCGACCTGTCATTGGCTACAGTAGAACAAAGTGAACTGGAGTGGCCATCTTAGTCTCCTGACCTCAATATCACTGAGCCACTCTGGGGAGATCTCAAGTGCACAGTTCATGTTAGACAGCCCAGGAATTTACAGAAACTGGAGGCTTTTTGTCAAGAAGAGTGGGCAGCTTTACCATTTGAGAGAAAATAAAGAACCTCATCCACAACGCCACAAAAGACTTCAAGCTGTCATTGATGTTAGAAGGGGTAATAAACGGTATTAAGAAATGGGGTATGTGAACATTTGATCAGGGTCATTTGGATGGTTTGGGTTGTCATTATGATTTTAAAATAGAAAACATAATAGCTTGACAATAAATGGCTTCACCCAAACACTAACCATGAGTGGAGAAAAAGTTTTGGGTGTTATTATTCATATTCTCTGAAAAAAAGATCAACAAAGCAAAAATTCTGCCAGGGTATGTAAACTTTGGAGCACAACTGTATTAACCCCAAAACACCATACAAACAGTGAAGTTTTGAGGCGGGAACAAAATGGTGTAGGGCTGATTTTCAGCATACGGCAATGGCAAACTTCATATGATTGAAGGAAGGATGAATGGGCAAATGTATCGATACATTCTTGATACAATTCTGCTTCCATCTACCAGAATGGTGAAGATAGAAAAAGTGTGGACGTTTCAAACACACAGCCAAAGATTCTCTTGGTTTCAAAAAAAGAAAATAAAGCTGCTAGAATGGCCCAGCCAATCACTTGATCTGAATCCAATAGAAAATGTATGAAATAAATGAAAAACTAAAGCTCAGAGTTCATAGAAGGAGCCCACAGAACCGTCAGGATTTGAAGAGTGTTTGGGTAGAAGGATGGCTCAAAATCACAGCTGAGCAATGCATGCAACCAGTTTCTCCTTACAGGAGGCATCTTGAAGCTGTCATTACGAACAAAGGCTTTTGTGCAAAGTATTAATTCAATTTCAATAGGTGTGTTTAATACATTTTCCCTGTGTCATTTCTCATTATTACACATCATTTATGAACATCTATGGTTTGATTTCTTTGTCTGTGTGGATTGGTTGGGTTGTTACTGACATCTGGTGAGAATTTCACGTAAATAGCATCTTTAGAAATACACTGCTCAAAAAATATTTTTTTTAATCACAATGTAAAATCATACTTCTGTGAAATCAACCCATCGAGTTATGAAGCAACAATGATTGTGAATCAATTTCCCTTGCTGTTGTGCAAGTGTAATAGACAACAGTTAGAAATGATAGGCAATTAGCAAGACAACACTTTTAAAGGAGTGGTTTTACAGAGGGTGACCACAGACTATTTCTCTGTTCTCATCCTTTTTTGGCTGTTTTTTTCACTTTTGCATTTTGTCATTGCTCTCACCCCTAGAGGTCCTGTACAGTAACATGAGGCGCTGTCTACAACCCACAGAAGTTGGTCAGGTAGTGCAGCTCATCCAGGATGGCACATCAATGTAAGCTGTGGCAAGAAGGGCAGCTGAGTCTCACCACAGTGTCCAGAGCATGGAGCAGATGCCAGGAGACAGGCCAGTACACCAGGAGCCCTGCAAAATGACCTCCAGCAGGCCATTAACACCTATGTGTCTGCTCAAACTGTCAGAAACAGACTCCATCAGGGTGTTATGAGGGCCTGATGTCCACAAGTGGGTGTTGCGATTACAGCCCAACACCATGCAGGGCGATTGCCATTTGCCGGAGAACACCAAGATTGGCAGATTCCACACTGGCACTCTGTGGTCTTCACAGATGAGAGCAGGTTTACATTGATCACATGTGACAGACGTGACAGAGTCTGGAGATGCCGTGGAGAGCATTCTGCTGCCTGCAACATACTCGAGTGTGACCGGTTTGGCAGTGAGTCAGGAATGGTGTGGAGAGGCCTTACTTTGGAGAGCCGCACAGCTCTCCAAGTGCTAGCCTAAGGTACCCTGACTGCCAGTAGGTACCAGGATGAGATGCTCAGACCCAATGTTAGACCATATGCAGGTGCAGTGGGCCCTGGGTTCCTTCTGATGCATGACAATGCTAGGCCTCATGTGGATGAAGTGTGTCAGCAGTTCCTGCATGATTAAGGAATTGATGCTATGGACTGGCCTGCCCATTCCCCACCACTGAATCCAATCGAGCACATCTGGGACATCAAGTCTCATTCCATCCACCAACGCCACATTGCACCACAGACTGTCCAGGAGTTGACTGATGCCTTAATCCAGGTCTGGGAGGAGATCTGTCAGAATAACATACACCACCCTCATCAGCACAATGTCCAGGCATTGTAGGGAGGTCATACAGGCACGTGAAGGCCACACACACTACTGAGCATCATTTCCTTGTCTTGAGGTATTTTCACTGAAGTTGGATCAGCCTGCAATTTGATTTTCCACTTTGATTTTTAGCATTATTCCAACTCCACACCTCCATGGGATATTAGTTATAATTTATATTCATCATTTTTAGGTTTTATTGTTCTCAATGCATTCCACTATGTAATAAATAAAGATTTGCAACCAGAATATTTCATTCAGTGATACCTAGGATGTGGGATTTTAGTGTTCCCTTTATTGTTTTGAGCAGTGAATATTTACATAAAAAAACGGTGACCTGGTGAATACTTATTTCAATCGCTGTATTCTGTAGTACCCTTTTGCAAATTATAAAATACATATATCCCCTTATATATTTTTAAGTATGATATATTTTTCCTTAATCTCCTCCCCCATTTTTCAGTTCATTCCTTATGAACCTTCTTGTAAAGTGATGTGTCTTTATATACACTCTTTGATAGAGACTGTCCTTGATAAAGACCAGATAGGTTGAAACGTTGGAATGTGGAATACAATTAGTTTTATTTTTCTGGCAGTAAGATTGGATGTATGGACAGCAAGTCCTTCTCATGGCGCAAGAAGGCGCTTAAAAAAGGATTGGGCAAAATTATAGTCTTGTTCATAATTTGGAGAACATATCATAAATGTATTAACATGACAAGACATTATCTATCCAAGTTTTATCTATACAATGCAAATGTGTCACCAATGGAAATCATTTTGAACGTCAGGTGTCTAGGGGATAGTGCACTTCGGTCGAGATGCATCCCAGCATATACTCGGATATGGACTCTAACGTTTCAGTGATTCGCTGTCTCTGGTCGTTCATGTCCAGAACCTGCTGGGGCAGACGAACTGAGTCCTAGATGTAGCCCCTCAGAAAGAAGTTGCAGGGTGTTAAATCTGTTGATCGTGTAGTAAAGGGTAACAATGGTGAATCCCTGTTTCTGCCACAGCTGATCTAACATTCCCGTAAAGTTTCATTCAGTGATCGATAACATCCAAATGAAAATGTAATTGTGACCCATCCTGCTGATAAAAGAAGATCTGCAAAACCTAGTTCATCTGTGGCATGAACCATTCAATACATCTAGGTAGGAGTGGTCAATAAAAGTATCCTCAGGAAAAGAGAAGGGACCGTTGATTTTGCACCTAATCATTTTTTTGAGCCACAAATCCTAACATTGTGGCGATTGACCTTCCCGCTAAAGTGACAGGTAGCCTCATTGCTGAACGCCACCCTGTCAGCAAATTCATTTTCTTCAATTGTTCCTTTAGAACAATGCAAAAGTCACATAGTTTCAGTCTGTGTTCTGGTGTCAGCTCCTGAAGGAGATGTACTATGTATGGCTTACACAGCAGACATGTTCATAAAATATGCCATACTGTGATTGGGGGCACCTGTAGTTCCACACTAGTCAGCCTGCTCGACTTTCTAGGACTACACTAGTACACAGGTCAAATCCTGTTCTCTGTCTCCGGTAAATTATTTTGGGGCAAGGACTTTTTCCTCGACAAACACCCAGTGGTTTAGAATTGCAAAATGCAGGTTCTATGTGGAGGACATTTACCAAATATATCCTGAAAGTCTCGCAGTACTGTCAAAACAGACATCATTCTTGCAAAATTTTTTCTCCTGCTTCGCTATCTTATGTGACAATATGTAGTCACTTATCAAAATTTGGCTTCTGAAAAAAGAAAGCCGTGTTGTGAATGGCTACTTTGGGCAACTAAGTAAGCTTTGCTTTGATTTTCAGGCACTGGCAATTTGACAATGATGTTACTTTAACTACAGGCCATAACTTTTACTCTGTCCTTTTCGAATCACCCAGTATTAGGATCTGCAGTGTGGGCTTTAACATTACTGAGCAATATAAAGTAGAGACAGAGATTCTGATTGCACCACGTTGTCACATACTAGGCTGCTTTCTACAATTTTGATCAAATACTATTTTATATGCTGCAGCTCTGCTAGTCCTTTCAAAGAAGAGTTTATCCAATGTAGTCCTCGATAGTCAAGCGCTCTAACTACACATGCCCCCACCACTGATAGGCAGAAACGTGCCAATATGGGACAAAGCTGTCTATCAATGGAGAGAGTAGGGTAAACCTAAGCTCACTATTGAGAAGACTAGCAGAGTTGCAGAAAAATGTGATTTTTATCAAAACTACAGCAAGTAGCCAATAAATGCTGCATCACTAGAATAAGCATCTCTAACCCTATTATATGCTTCTCTTGGAGGTGGCAAGAAAAACCTGGTGACTGAGTTTTGTGAGACCTCCGCAGGTTATAAGATCACTATAATGCTCAGTGCCATAAGGAGGGCCAAGAACATTATCTGCATAAGGTCTTGCAATACACTATAAATGCTTCTCTATAACAATGCTAGGATCTATACATTCTACAGCAATGAGGAACCTATAAAAGGTCATCTATGTGAATGGGAGTATGAACTTCCAATGAGACCTACAAAAATACTCCTACGGTTTCATTCTACAGCAATGGTGGTATCTGCAGAGGAACCATAAGGGTTAATCGTAGCTTAGTAGAATTTGTCCATATTGGTTAAACTGATGGTTTACAATGATTGCAGCTCTAAGACACGACCAGAGGAGAACAAGAGTTAAAATACACAGACAATTCAGAAGAGAAGATAAGATGACCAACCTGTGTGCTGCCTCCGATGCTTAGTAAGGGCGTGCCGTGTCCCACCAGCAAAGCCACAAAGGTCACACAAGAACGACTTCTCGCCTGTTGCAACAATAAACAGATGTGGGATTGTAGAGGTCACAGATCGTTAAAACATATCTATCAAGGCTCTCAGGGTTACTAATTCCTCCAATCAAATGTTTCCATGTAAATATGTCAAATGGGAATGAAATTACCACTGCGGTTTATTGACTGTGATAAAATCTGAAAAGCACCACTGAACATAATTACATACTTGTCAGACCCATAAAAATTAGCTTTATTATCAATGGAATGGTTTTGTACAACTTCATTTCTGTTAGATGCCTTCCAGATGGGGCTGCTTTATGCACTTGAACAGTTTTTATGCATATCCTGATTTTTTTTTACAATTCCCATACATCTGGCCTGTGCTTGCACACTAAATATTGTCTAAAATGTACAATACGAGTACATATTATACAATTACGTTCTGAATTTACTTACATGTTTGTCTATATTATTACATTTACTTTTTGTGTTCACAAGAAAAATAAATGAATTTTATGTCTTCTTAATCATAATGGTTTGTATATGGTGCACTAAAACAAAACTGCAAAAGAAAACAAACACACCTTGTGGTATTTATTATAACGCTACGTAGCAGGAGACAGATATTGTACAGTGTGGGTGGCTAGTCTCTAGTTTACACCACTAAAAGATAGTAACTCAAGATGACTATTCAGACTGCCAATGGATTGCAGAACAGTATGAAAAAATGTCATACTGAAAGTGAAGGCCCAATAACTAGAAATATGGCTACACAGTCATATTGATGCAGCAGAGTTAAGTTTGTCATTTGTTATCATCATCACAGTCTGAGTTTTTCCTAAGAACTCTTATAAACTTATTGAGTTTACCTTATGACGCATTAACAATAAAGTGAGAAAACACAAGCAGTTAAACATCTGTGAGATACGTGTGTGTGCGTAGGTACACACACAGTGGGGGAAATAAGTATTTGATCCCTTGCTGATTGTCAGTGGGCAAACGTGCACAAAGACATGAACAGTCTATAAATTTTAAGAGTAGATTAATTTTAACATTGAAAGATAGAATATCAAGAATAAAATCCAGAAAATCACATTGTATAAATTATATAAATTTATTTGTGTTTTGCAGTGAGAAATAAGTATTTCACCCCTGTGCCAAACAAGACTTAATACTTGGTGGCAAAACATGAAGAGGTTTGTGCACTTGTCAGGAGGAGTTTTGGTCCACTCCTCTTTGCAGATCATCTCTAAATCATTAAAATTTTGAGGCTGTCGCTTGGCAACTCAGAGATTCTACTCCCTCCATAAGTTTTCTATGCGATTAAGGTCTGGAGACTAGCTAGGCCACTTCATGACCTTAATGTGCTTCTTTTTGAGCAACTCCTTTGTTGCCTTGGCTGTATGTTTTGGGTTATTGTCTTGCTAGAAGACCCAGCCATGACCCATTTTTAATGTCCCGGTGGAAGGAAGGAGGTTGTCACTCAGGATTTTTTACGGTACATGGCTCCATTCATTCTCCCATTGATACGGTGAAGGAATCCTGTGCCCTTAGCAGGGAAACACCCCTCAAACATACTGTTTCCACCTCCATGCTTGACAATGGGGATGGTGTTAAGTCATAGGCAGCATTTCTCTTCCTCCAAATACGGCGAGTTGAGTTAATGCCAAAGAGATAATTTTTTGTCTCGTCTGACCACAGCACCTTCTCCTAATCACTCACAGAATCATCCAGATGTTGATTGGCTAACTTCAGACGGGCCAGCACATGTGCCTTCCTGAGCAGGGGTACCTTATAGGCACTGCAGGATTTTAAACCTTTACGGCATAATGTGTTACTAATGGTTTTCTTGGTTACTGTGGTCCAAGCTGCCTTGAGATCATTAATAAGTTCCCCCATTAGTTTTAGGCTGATCTCTCACCTTCCTCATGATCAAGGATACTCCACGAGATGAGATTTTGCATGGTGCCCCAAATCGATGTCGATTTTGTCATGGTTGTGGACAGGGTTCATTTCCTGTCCTCTCAGGGTTAATCTTGTATGGCCTCCTTTTGGCTTGGGGAGGGCTATATTTGACCACCTTCGTCTGGGGATCCTTGTCAGTGATACATCTGTTCTGACTGTGTGCTTGCATACTGTGTAGTTCAGTTGCCTTCTCGTGTATTATCTGGTCCATGTTCCCATTCTGTGCATTGCTTAGTGATTCTGTGCTTACTGTGTTTCTAGCTCTGACCTTCGGCTTGGTATGCTTACTAATCTCCTGTCTGCCCCTTTTGTACTGCACCGCTATCTCCGGCTGCCTGACCTTTTGCTACGTCCTAACCACTCTCAGTGTCTCACTGTTTGGCACTTTGTCGACCTCCTGGCTTGACTTCAGCACGTTTCGACTACTCTCCGGTTTCGCCGGTCATTGCCGCTACTCGGCATCTGGATCCTCCCCTGGCGGTCACATGTTTCAGGTCCTGCGCTCACTGCAGTGCACCCCTCTCACCCCCTGTCCTTCGGTATCTCATGCACAGACCCCTGCCGTAAGTTTGCAGCAGGGTTCTTGATATTATCACTGACCTGAACATTTAAACAGGGATTTGCACTTTCTTTTCCTTTGGTCATGGATCCACTGCATGCTCTTTCTGATCAAGTGAATAGCCTCACTCAAATTATGCAAAAACAATCTGTGGAGCAGAGAACCCTGGCTCAGTCACACCAACAGGTTGAGAGGGAGGTCGATGATGCCAGGCAGGGTTCTTTTTCCTCTTGGGCTCGGGATGAGGGTGCCACAGATGTTTCCTGGGCAGCTGAGATATCCTGGAATGATGCCGCCTTAAGAGGGTTGTTCCGCAGAGACCTGTCCAACCGTTTGCAGGCACACTGGCGTTGCATCCTCCCCCGGATACCCTGGAGGACACCATGACCCAGGATGTCCATATGGACCATAGGCTCCATGCCAGAGGGGTGATGCAGCAGGAAACCCCTTTATACTCCAGCTCAGGGGACACCTCTTCAGAACCTAAGGAGGTGGGAGCCATTTTGGTCAAAGAGAGAGAGAGAGGAGACGCCATAGAGATAACCAGCTGTGCTTCTACTGTGGAGCCCCGGGACACTGGAAAAACTACTGTCCTCCTTGTCCTCATATAAGATGTCGGAAAACGCCCAAGTCTGGGTAATGATCGAGGAGGTTGCCCAGACTCCCAGGTACAATTTTCCTCATTTGCTAAAATCCCTCTCCAGGTGGAGATGGAGGTTGGTGGTGGTCCCATTTTGACTACCGCTTTTGTTGACTGTGGATCTACCATCAATTTAATTGACTCTCGTATTCTGACTCTATATAAGATAGGGACAGTTAGGATTGAGTCTCCAGTCAAGGTGGTGGCCATTGACTCCTCTCCTCTCACCCGAGAGGTAATCTGTTTTGTGTCTGAGGTCTTCTCATTAAGAGTGGGCCCTGCTCATGTGGAAAACATAAGCTTTTTTGTCTTGAATAATCTGCCTGTGGGTCTGGTTTTAGGTATGCCTTGCCTTCAAAGCCATAACCCTGTTATTGATTGGGTAACTGGGGAAATTGTTCAATGTGGGTCCAATTGTACCAGTGTGTGTTGCAATTCTGTACCAATGTCCACCCCATTAAATTATGTATCTGTGTCGTCTGTCAGTCTGGAGGGTATTCCGGAGTACCTAAACGAGTTTGAAGGCATGTTCTCCGAAAGGGAGGCTGCGGCGCTCCCACCATATAGACCTTTCGATTGTGCCATTGATATAGTTCCTGGGGCTAAACTTACCAATGCTTGCTTGTTTAATCTGTCTGGGCCCGAGCACCAAGCCATGAAGGAATATATTGCAGAAAGTCTCCACAAAGGGCATATTCATCGGTCTGTCTTGCCTGTAGCCGCTGGATTTTTATTATTAAAAAAAAAAAGATGGTGGTTTGCGTCCGTGCCTCGACTTTTGGGAACTTAACAAGAATACCGTGAGAAACACATATCCACTACCCCTCATTCCAGATTTGTGTACCCAACTTTCGGGGGCCAAAAGGTCCAAACTTGATTTAAGGGGGCCCTATAACCTTATAAGGGTTCATGAAGGGGATGAGTGGAAAACGACGTTTCTCACGTCTGAAGGACTGTTTGAGAACCTGGTCATGCCCTTTGCTCTCACTAACGCTCCTGCTGTCTTTCAAAATGTTATTAATGTCGTTTTTCTGATCTGATTGGGCACCTTGTGGTCATTTATCTCGATGACATTTTAGTGTACTCCCTTGATAGTCAAACTTACTTGCACCATCTGCGAACGGTTCTTCTGAGACTTATAGAAAACCATTTGTATGCTATGTAGGAGAAGTGTTCGCTCTTTGTTCAGGAATTGTCTTTCTTGGGTTTGATTGTCTCTTGGGAGGGATTTTGCATGGATCTGAAAAAAGCTATTACGGATTGGGTTCAACCTCATGATTTCAAGGGTCTGCAACACTTTCTGGACTTCACAAATTACTATCCTAAGTTCATTAAGGGCTTTTCGCAGATGGTTAAGCCCCTGACTGACCTCACACTCAAGGGGCTGATGTTAAGAATTGGTCTACGTCGGCAAAAAACTTATTTTCTGAATTTAAAAAAGTGTTTTATTTCCGCTCCAGTGTTGGTCCAGCCAGACCAGTCTAGACCTTTTATCGTGGAGGTCAACACTTCTGAAGTGGGAGTGGGGGCAGTGTTGTCTCAGGGTTTCACTACGGTGACCAACCTCAAACCTTGTGCCTTCTTTTCCAGAAAGTTCTCTTCAGCAGAGAGAAATTACGATGTGGGGAATAGAGAGCATCTGGCGGTCAAGTTTGCCTTTGAAGAATAGACGCATTTTTTGGAGGGGGCTGTTCATCCTGTCACCGTGATCATCGAACACAAAAATTTAGCCTTTATCGAGTCTGCCAAGAGATTGACTCCCAGACAGGCCCGGTGGTCACTTTTTTTCTCCCCTGGTTTCAATTTTCTATAACCTTCCATCCAGGGTCTAAGAATGTTAAGGCAGATGCATCATCCCGAGGTTTTGAACTGGTGACTCCACATGAACCCACATCCTCCATTCTTCAACCTGGGGTGGTGGTGGCTGAAATCTCGTCTGATTTGGAGAGAAAGATTTTTGGGACCCAGGCTCTGGCTCCCAGTAATGAACCGGTAAGTATATTGTTTGCACCACAACCCTTCCATCTTAGACTCCTGTGGGAGTTTCATGAGTCTGCATTGAGTGCTCATCCTGGGATTTCGGCCACCCGTGAGGCAGTTGTTAGGATTTTCTGGTGGCTCTCTTGTGTTGCAGATGTTAAAGAGTTTGTGTCTGCGTGTGGGGTTTGTGCCCATTCTAAAAATTCTCATTGTCGGCCGGCCGGGAAATTTGTGCCTTTGCCAATTCCGGATAGACCATGGACACATTTGTCCATGGATTTTATCACTAATCTCCCTCCATCCAGGGGTAACTCCGTTGTATGGGTGGTGGTGGATAGATTTTCCAAACAGGCTCATTTTGTACCTCTGCCCACTTTACCATCTGCTGAAACCTTGGCCAGGTTGTTTGTGCAGCATGTGGTCCATCTGCATGGTGTGGTTATGAATGTGGTGTCTGACAGAGGTGTGTAGTTTGTGGCCACATTTTGGAGGGCTTTTTGCAAGAAGTTGGGAATCACTCTGTCTTTTTCCTCCTATCATCCGGAGTCTAATTGGCAAACCGAACGCACTAATCAGTCCTTGGAGCAAATTCTGAGATGTTTAGCATCTTCCAGACAGGAGGACTGGTGTGATGCGTTACCTGTGGCAGTTTGCTTTCAATGGTCGTGTGAGTCAGTCTATGGGAATGTCTCCCTTCCTGGTCAATTATGGGTTTAACCCGCATTTGGGGAATTTTCTCGCATGGACTCAAGCTATCCAGGGGCGGAGGGTACGGTACAACGCTTAAAGACCCTGTGGGTGGAGGTTCAGCGAATCATCACCAAGGCCCAGGGTAAGGTTTAAATTTTTTGCGGACAAGAGAAGGGGTGTGGGTCCTGCGTTCCTTGTGGGTCAGGTGTGGTTATCCACCTGCAATATTAAGCTCAAGGTCCCCTTTGCCAAACTGGGTCCTAAGTTCATTGGCCCATATAAAATTGTGGAGGTCGTCAACCCGGAGTCCTACAGGTTACCACTTCCTGCTTCCGTCAAAATATCTAATGTTTTTCACAGGTCCCTTCTGAAATCATTGGGAGTGGTCGGGGAGAACTCCTCATCCATCAGTCATCCTGTATTGTGGAGGGCCATCTGGAATATGAGGTGGGACGCATCGTTGATTCTTGGTGGGTGCAACGGAATCTGCAGTATTTAGTGCACTGGAAAGGGTATGGTCCGGAGGATCGGTTTTGGGTCCCCACCAGTTCAGTGCCTGCCGACCAGTTGGTTTGAGCTCTTCATGCCAGGCATCCTGAGAAGCCTGGGGGTCTGGTGGCTCCCCGTTAAGAGGGGGTACTGTCATGGTTGTGGACAGGGTTCCTTTCCTGTCCTTTCAGGGTTAATTTTGTATGACCTCCTTTTGGTTTGAGGAGGGCTATATTTGCCCACCTTCGTCTGGGGATCCTTGTCAGTGATACATCTGTTCTGGCTGTGTGTCTGACCCCCTGGTGAGCTTGCATACTGTGCAGTCCGCTTGCCTTCTCATGTACCGGTCCGTGTTCCTGTTCTGTGCATTACTTTGTGATTCTGTGCTTACTGTCTTTATCTGGCTCTGACCTTCGGCTTGGTACTCTTACTAATCTCCTGTCTGCCCCGTTTGTACTGCACCACTGCACCTGACCTTTTGGTACATCCTGACCACTCTCAGTTTTTCACTCTTTGGTACTTCATCAACCTCCTGGCTTGACTTCGGCACGTTTAGACTACTCTCCGATTTTGCCAGTCACCGCCACTACTTGGAGTCTGGCTCCGCCTCTGGCTCCTCCCCGGTGGTCACGTGTTTCAGGTCCTGCGCTCCGGCAGGTAAGCTCACCGCAGCACTCCTATCTCATCCCCCTGTCCTTCTGTATCTCGAGCACAGACTTCTGCCGTAAGTTTGCAGCAGAGTTCTTGATAGATTCAGAGTAATTTTGTATTTCTTCCATTTTCTTATTATTGCACCAACAATTGTCTCCTTCTCACCCAGCGTCTTACTTATGGTTTTGTAGCCCATTCCAGTTTTGTGCAGATATATGATCTTGTCCCTGACATCCTTATAAAGCGCTTTGGCCTTGCCAATGTTGTAGAGGTTAGAGTCTGACTGATTAATTGAGTCTGTGGACAGGAGTCTTTTATAAAGGTGACTATGTAGACAGCTGTCTTTAATGCAGGTACCGAGTTGATTAGGAGTGCCTAACTGGCCTGTAGGAGCCAGAACTGGTTGGTGGAGGATCAAATAATTATTCCTCACTGCAAAGTGCGAATAAATTTATATAATTTATACAATGTGATTTTCTGGATTTTATTTTTCATATTCTATCTCTCAATGTTAAAATTAACCTACCTTTAAAATTGTAGACCGTTCATGTCTTTGTCAGTGGGCAAACTTAAAAAAATGAGCAAGGGATCAAATATTTACTTCCCCCACTGCATATATGTCTAAATAAATATATATCTACTATATAATTGTCTAAGGGTCACTTCCGTCCGGCTTTCTGTCCTTCTGTCTGTCACGGATATTCATTGGTCGCGTCCTCTGTCTGTCATGGAATCCAAGTCACTGATTGGTCTCGCCAGCTACCTGTCATGGCTGCCGCGACCAATCAGCGACGGCCACAGTCCGATTGGTCCCTCCCTACTCCCCTGCAGTCGGCGCCCGCTCCATACTCCCCACAGTCACTGCTCACACATAGTTAATGCCAGCAGTAACGGACCGTGTTATGCCGCGGGTAACTCACTCCGTTACCGCCGCTATTAACCCTGTGTGACCAAGTTTTTACTATTGATGCTGCCTATACAGCGTCAACAGTAAAACCATCTAATGTTAAAAATAATAAAAAAATAACAAATCATTATATACTCACCTTTCGCGACGCTCCGGTGACCTCCGGCAGGTTCCGGTGCCAAGAATGGTATGGGAGAAGGACCTGCCATGACGTCACGGTCATGTGACTGCAACGTCATCACAGGTCCTGCGCGAGAATGACCTGCCATGACATCATGGTCATGTGACCGCGATGTCATCACAGGTCCTGCGCGAGAAGGACCTGCCATGACATCACGGTCATGTGACCGCGACATCATCACAGGCTCTGCGCGAGAAGGACCGGCCATAACGTCACAGTAATGTGACCGCGACGTCATCACAGTGCCTGCACGAGAACGACCTGCCGTGACGTCACGGTCATGTGACCGCAACGTCATCACAGGTCTTGCGCGAGAATGACCTGCCATGACGTCATGGTCACGTGACCGAACTACAAGGGGCCCTAGGAAGGTGAGTATATGTTTATTTTTTATTTTTTAAACCTGTGACATACGTGGCTGGGCAATATACTACGTAGCCGGGCAATATACTACGTGGCTGGGCAATATACTACATGGCTGGGCAATATACTACGTCGCTCTGTGCTGTATACTACGTTACTGGGCAATATATTACGTAACTGGGCAATATACTACGTAGCTGGGCAATACACTACGTCACTGGGCAATATACTACGTGGCTGGGCAATATACTACGTGGCTGGGCAATATACTATGTGGCTGGGCAATATACTACGTGGCTGGGCAACATACTACATGGCTGGGCAATATACTACGTGGCTGGGCAATATACTACGTGGCTGGGCAATATACTACGTGGGCTGTGCAATATACTACGTGGCTGTGCAATATGCTACGTGGACATGCATATTCTAGAATACCCGATGCGTTAGAATCGGGCCACCATCTAGTATATATATATATATATATATATATATATATATATATATATATATACATACATACACATACACACACACAGATACATACATACACACTGCTCAAAAATAAATAGAGCACTTAAACAGCACAATGTAACTACAAGTCAATCACATTTCTGTGAAATCAACCTGTCCAGTATGAGGCCACACTGATTGTAAATCAATTTATCCTGCTGCTTGGCAAATGGTACAGACAACAGGTAGAAATGATAGGCAATAGCTAGACAACCCCTATAAAGGAGTGGTTGCAGGGGGACCACAGACAATTTCTCTGTTCTCATTCTTTTTCGCTGTTGTTCTGGTCAGTTTTGTATTTTGTCATTGCTCTCACCCCTAGAGGTGCTGTACAGTAGCATGAGGCAGTGTATACTGTACAACCCTCAGAAGTTGCTCACGTAGTGCAGCTCATCCAGGATGGCACATCAGTGCGAGCTGTGGCAAGAGGGGTGACTGTGTCTGTAAGCATGGAGCAAATATCAGGAGACAAGCCAGTACACCAGGAGATGTGGAAGGGGCCATTGGAGGGCAATAACCAATATCCTGTATATCCTATGTGATGTATACAACAATCTGTGTATCTTATATGATGTATACCGAACAGTCCCAGTGTATCCAATGCTATATATACAGCATACGTGATATCTACAGAATTTTCAGTGCATCCTATGTGATGTATATTGCAGTTTTAGTGTATGTTATGCAATGTATGCAGTACATTCTTGCTGTATCCTACACAGTGAATACAGCAGTCTTAGTGTATCCTATTTAATGTACAGTCTTAGTATATTCTATGTATTGTATACAGCAGCCTATGTTCCAGCCATCACATTATGGGTGAGGTAATTTCATGTCTGATCAAACTGAGCTGGCTAACTTTTAAGTTCATTATTTTGTATGGCCCACAAATTATGTTAAAAACATCCAATGGCACTTAGCAGACAAAAGGCTCCCATCCCCTTATTTAGTTAAATTGGTCACTGCTATATTCATTAATTGGCTACAGCAATCACAAGCCCATCTAGGCTGAAAAAAATACATAGAGCCATAGAGACCTTAAAAAGAAGGGGAGTGATGAGAGTATACTAAGGGCTGCTTAACCAATTGCACCATCATCTTTTGCTTAGAACCCAAATTGATAATATTATTTTCATTTTGCACCACATTAGAAGTCAGCCATGCTATAATGTTACATGCACAAATGCCAAGACACATGCACGATCACAGGCATTGTTATGAGAAAAACAAGAGTTAAGGTACATTCCAATTGGGTACACCTTGATGCAGTGGGAGGGCTTTTATGATTCTTTAACAAAATAGTGTCAACCAAGAACTCAGTGATATTTACAAGCACTATTACTATTTATTGACTTCCAACAGGGTATTTGCTCATTTCATTTCCATCTGAGATTCTGTCCGTTAAATGGCCACAGTGACAATGTGTACCTACACTTATATCAACATATGTTATGGCTTATTTCTTTGGTTTTGCTTTAGTTTTTTGTACTTTGCATAAACAAGGACATGCTACCCCATTTTTGGAAAGGGCATTTTGTCAATATAGCTTTCCAAGGACACGTGTCTGAACAGTCGGGTCTGGGTCCTGCTCTGCCCCCATCTATTTTGAGGTCTACTCACACATAGTGAGCTGAACTACAAAAGTTAGGATCCATCTTGATTGGGTACACCCAGGACCGGTGTTAGGGGCAGGCAGACCAGGCAGCTACCTCGAGCCTCCACTCCTCCAGGGGTCCCCAGCCAGCCGGTATGGGGCATGTGAGTAGGAGGGGCCCAAGAGTAAGAGGGGCCCGGCATTGCCCCCATATCACACACTCAAGTAGTGATGGAGGAGAGAGAGTCAGAAGATGCCCTTTCTCCCATCATTTGCATCTGCTTGTGACACGTGTGCCACGCTGTGCCCATAGTGGAGCTGATGAGACCGGAGCAGAGCTTGGAGTAGCGCGGGGAAGGAGGAGGAGAGGGGAGTATTCTATTTATGTATGCATTACTATGTGTGTGTATGTATGTGCAGCCCGGGCTTCATTATACTGTGTGTGTGGGAGGCTGCATTATACTCTGTGTGTATGCATGTGTATATATGTGTATGCATTTTACTGTTTGTGTATGTATGTGTATGGATTATACTGTGTGTATGCATTATACTGTGTGTGGGGGCTGCATTATACTGTCTGTGGAGGGGTCTGCATTATACTGTATGAGGGGACTACATTATACTCTATGAGGGGCTGCATTACACTCTGAGGGGGATGCATTATACTGTCTGTGTGTGGGGGGCTGCATTATACTCTATGAGGGGGCTGCATTATACTATGAGGGGGCTGCATTATACTTTGAGGGGACTAAATTATACTGTGTGGGGGGGCTGCATTATACTCTACAAAGGGGGGCTGCTTTATACTCTGAGGAGTGGCTACATTATACTGTGTGTGTGGCTGCATAATACTCTTAGAGAGGGCAGCATTATACTCAGAGGGGGCTTTCTCAGAGAAAGCATGTGAGTGAAATGCGAGTCGGAGCATTTACGGTGGTGTCTGTGACTTGGCACATCATACCATGGGTAACCAGTGACCTTGCAACAATTTTGCCTGTATGACCCAATTGGACTAATTTGACATTTATCTTAGACACATTCATGAAATGTCCAATGGCAGCTAGATTGTTTATGGTGATCTGCATTTGGTCTGATGTGGCATGGTTGCCTTATACTATATTTTTGACTTGTCACCACCCCATTTCTTTATACATGATTTATCCTCCTTGTTACAAACCTCAATCATATGTCCTCTTTTTGCTTTTTGCTCTTTATGCTTTTTTCAAATTAATGTTTAATAAAACATTATTGATTTTATATTTTGTGTGAGTGGTTCATGGATACTTTGTATCCATCTATAGACGATTATATTCCACTGCATATATATAGACTTGTGTTAATGGGGAGACGAGTACAGATATGTCTTTAGCCAGTTTTACTGTTTATGCTTTTTGACTATTTGCTTGAACACATAGCTGAAGGGAGGTATGTATCACTGAGATGGTTGTCATCATTGATGTCATCCTGGAGTATTGCTCTAGTGCACAAAGCACTAAGAGTATTGTTTGGTGCATCGGAGCCAGGTTTCACAGGCAGCCAGAGAGATGTGAGGGTCTGGATTACCACATACCCCACCTCTGAGAGTGTGGTTAACCTGTTAAGATGGAATTCATTATTTGACACATGAAATTTGTGTGGAGGAAGAAGGCCTCCTGTGTGTTATATCCAGACTTAGCCAGTATACTGGATGCTATCTAGCCTGTGTGGCCAGGACTGGCTCTCACGAGACTTTGTCAAAGAACTGTTTACTTTGTTTTGCCTGCAGTGAAGGCATTTTGTTTTTTTCCGTTGCTCAAGGCTGGTTTATGAAGCAGCAATAAACAATCATGAACTTTTAAATGGAAACGCTACCTGCTTTTCCTCCCGACGCACCCAATTGAGTAGGATTTTCACAATTGGTGCGGACAGCATTCCCAGCGGAGATGTGTGACTGTTACAGAGGTACTGCATGAAGGCAGTCATAAGTCAGCAAGCGACGTCAGACAAATAGGAGGACCCGATGAAACATCCAGTGCAAGCCCAGCAGCAGCAGCACCAGCAACTGCTGGCACAAGAGGAGACAAGTAAGCTTCTTATACAGCAGCTCCAGCAACAGCAGCAGAATCGCAGAATCACCAGCAGCAGATCCAGCAGCACAAGCAACAGGACCAGCACTGACAGCAGCAGATTGACTTGCTCACAGAGGCGGTTAGAGGCGGTTAGTGGCACAGTGATAGCTGTGACTCAAGGGTCATTGGGCAATTTTTCCATTTTTCCAGAGCCGTGTAGAAAATGATTTTGGGTGATGACAAAGGACTTTTTGACCGCTTTTGAAAGGGTTGCAGAGAGGGAGAAACAGCCGCCAAAGCAATGGGCAGAAGTGCTGCCACCACACTTGAAGAGGGAACCAATGAATGTCACGATGCAGAGGGTCCACCCTCACTTCCAAATGTTTGACCTATTGCATCTGGTCCAAAAATGGTTGCAGCCAGAGTCCTCTACCCTTGCATATATGGTAGAGTGAGTGGTAATGGACCGGTTCGTGAATTCTCTTGAGGCCAATGCAGACTTGGGTTGTCCAGCATGATCCCCGGAATGCCGATGAACAAGTTGGACTAATCGAGAGGTATCAGGGGGTCGATGGTGCCTAAGGAAAGCAACCCATTCCATATTGGGGGTCCGAACAATGGGGTGGAGGCCCAAAAGGAGGTGGGGCATTGAAGGACTAAAGGGGCGGGGTGGTAATGATGAAGGTCCCTGCTGGCAACATTATATGCTGGAAATGTCATGGCCCAGGCCATACAGCCGCCAGTTGCCCTTGACCTCCGAGCAAATGGACTGTAGCATGGATACTGTTCATACTATGCGTATCTGACCTGCAGTGTGAAGTGTACACTCAGCGACTAGCGAAAAAAGTTTCCCGTAAAGGTAAATGGTTGGCCAGTGACTGTTCTGCTAGACTTAGGGAGTTTGGTGACCATCCTGAAGGCCACACTTCCTCTCCAGCTGATGCCTGAGAAAAAGGTAGGCATCTGCTACATTCATGGGGATGCTAAAGACTATCTTCTAAAGAGAGGACATTGAAACGGCCCAAGGTACTAAGTCCCACAAGGTCAGCGACATCAGGACTTATTGCACTTTATTAGGGACTTTTATTTGTTTTAGGACCTGTGGGGGAAGAGGACGGGGCTCAGTTGCTTGGATAAGAAACTGGTCGGCCCTAGAGAAGTATCACCACACCCAGAGTCTGATGGGTTTCTCTTCTGCGTCCTTGTGGGGGATGAGGAGGCAGTGTCCCCTGAGGCCGAGATTCCTGAGCTAGAGGCAAAATTTGGGGTCAGCACAACATAGGGACCTAATTCTAAGGGAAGAATTCAAATATGTAACCGTCATAAATGGCATCCCGCAGGAGCGTGATAACATGGAAAGAGGGCTGACTAGTCTGGGACAACTAACGCTCCATCGACTAGTCAAAGCCCAATTTGGCATAGAAAAAGCAGAGGTTATAAATGTTTCTTTTAAAGCATTTAACTGAATGATGTTATACAGGGATGGTTAAGGATGGAGGTTAATCACACATAGCTGAATGGTGCAGGGTTGGAGGGCATAGGGGACCTGACAGGTTCCCTTTAAGGGTATGAAATCAGCTATGCAGGCGGCCTTTCAAGAACTAAAAGTGGCTAATGTGTAAGCAACCGGTTCTGGATGCCCCCGACTTCAAGAGGGAATTTGTGTTCCAGAGAGAAGCCTCAGAAGTCGGTTTAGAAACAGTTCTTTCTCAGGATATACACGATGGAGGAGCATCGCATCTCTACCTTATTAGGAAGCTATCCGCATGTGAAAATAATTGTCCCATTGTAGAAAAGGAATGATTGACCATTAAGTGGGCAGTGGACACATTACAGTTCTGTTAGGGCTAACATTTTAATTAGTATCAGACCATGCCTCACTCAGGGGGATGAGGTAGAAAAAGAGAAAATGCTAAGGTTACCAACTAGTTTTTAGCCCTACAGGACTTCAGCTTCCATGTGGAACCTATAGCTGGGTAGCTACATGGTTATGCGGATGCCCCTTTGAGAATCCCCTGTGTCACAGTAGAAGGTATCAAGGCCACGGCTTTAGCCAGAGGGGGAAGGTATGTGAGGCAGCAACCGGACACATAGTTGGTGGGAGGTATAAGCATCAAAGAGATAGAGGTAATCTGTGATGCAATTCTGGAATATTGTTGTTTGTTTGGTGCATTTGGGCCAGGTTTTATGGGCAGCCTGAGAGATGGGCGAGTCTGGCCGCTCACATACCCACCTCTGGGTGTGGTTAACCTGTTAAGATGGAGTCCATTGTTTGACACATGGACTATGTGTGGAGGAAGAATACCTCCAGAGTGTTATATCCAGACTGAGCCGGTATACTGGATGTTATCCAGTCTGTGTGACCAGGACTGGCGCTCTCAAAACTTTGTCAAAGAATGGTTTACATTGTTTTGCCTGCACTGAAGGTTGCTTATTTTTTTCCTTTGCTTAAGGCTGGTTTATGAAGCAGAAATAAACCAGCATATACTTTTAAATGACAATGCTTCCTGTTTTGCCTCCCAACACATCCAAGTGAGCAGAATTCACACAATATGGAGGGGACAAGTACGCAATACCTTAGAATTGTGCGTGTGTCTCAGCAGGTGTGCAGGTTGTGATGTCATTGGCAATCCTCACATGTGATTTGGAAGACAGTTGCTCTGGACATCAGATAAACCCTTGTAAGAAAGTGGAAGGTAAGGTTTTAGGCTGGTTTCACATTTGCGTTTTTTGCAGCTGCGTTTTAGTGCAAAAAAGCATGCGTTTTTTTCCTATATTTAACATTAAAAACGCATGCTTTTTTTGCATGCGTTTTGCCGCCGCATGCGTCTTTTCTATGCATGCGCTGTGCTGCAGAGATGTAACGTGTAGTAATTTCTAGCAGCGTTTTTTTGCCGCAAAAAAAACCTATTGCTGCCTATGTAAACGCATGCATTTTTAAGCACATGCTTTTGCATGCGTTTTAATAGAAAAACACAAGAATACACACTGATAAGCCAACCCCAAACCCTAACCCTAAGGGATCCTAACCCTAAGGATTAGGGTTAGGATCCCTTAGGGTTAGGGATAGGGTTAGGATCCCTAGGGTTACTAGGGATCCTAACCCTAACCCTAGCTATTTCTGTTTATAGTGGGTTTTCTTGTTGATTTTGATGATTGGCAGCTGTCACACACTTCTCATCATGCATTTCAAAAACGCAAACGCAAGAAAAAACGCATGTAAACACGTCAAAATGCCGTGTTTGTATTAAAACATGCAAAAACGCATGCGTCTAAAAAACACATCGTTTTAACGCGTTTACATGCGTTTTTTGCACCACATGCGTTTGCGTTTAAAATGCTGCGTTTTTAAACGCAAATGTGAAACCAGCCTTAGATAGTAGATGGTGGATGGCCTCAGTAATGTACAGTATAGTCTGTAATACTAAAGGTACCGTCACACAATGATTTCGTTAACGATATTGTTGCTTTTTGTGACGTAGCAACGATATCGTTAACGAAATCGTTATGCGTGACAGCGACCAACGATCAGGCCCCTGCTGGGTGATCGTTGGTCGCTGCGAATGATCAGGACCTTTATTTGGTCGCTGATCACCCGCTGTCAT
Source organism: Ranitomeya imitator (assembly GCF_032444005.1). Classification (NCBI taxonomy): domain Eukaryota; kingdom Metazoa; phylum Chordata; class Amphibia; order Anura; family Dendrobatidae; genus Ranitomeya; species Ranitomeya imitator. Next base: position 357,478,764 of record NC_091287.1, read on the forward strand.
CGCTGGATCGGCGTGTGTGACGCCGATCCAGCGATGTGTTCACTGGTAACCAGGGTAAATATCGGGTTACTAAGCGCAGGGCTGCGCTTAGTAACCCGATGTTTACCCTGGTTACCATTGTAAATGTAACAAAAAAAAAACAGTACATACTCACATTCCGGTGTCTGTCTCGCGTCCCCCGGCGTCAGCTTCCCTGCACTGTGTCAGCGCCGGCCGGCCGTAAAGCACAGCACAGCGGTGACGTCACCGCTGTGGTTTACGGCCGGCGCTTACACAGTGCGGGAAGCTGACGCCTGGGGACGCGACAGACACCGGAATGTAAGTATGTAGTGTTTTTTTTTTTTTTACATTTACAATGGTTACCAGGGTAAACATCGGGTTACTAAGCGTGGCCCTGCGCTTAGTAACCCGATGTTTACCCTGGTTACCCGGGGACTTCGGCATCATTGGTCGCTGGAGAGCTGTCTGTGTGACAGCTCCCCAGCGACCACACAACGATTTACCAACGATCACGGCCAGGTCGTATCACTGGTCGTGATCGTTGGTAAATCGTTTAGTGTAACGGTACCTTTACACTAGGTTACTGAGATAGTTTTAATTTGACTGAATTTCGGGTCAGGGACCTAAAAGCAACCAAAAAAGTCTGGGTGCAAAAGGTCATTCCCATAATCCAGCCTGAGGCTTCCAGGCCTAGTAACAGGCAGCTGAGTTGGCTCAGCAAAGTGTAGTTGTGCTAAGATGAACAGAGGTGTTAATCTGGTGAACGCATTTAATACTACTTGGGCAAATTCTACTTAGATTACCAAGAATGGTGAGGCTGCTAAATTTACTTTGTCCATTGTACATGAAGAAAGGATTATTTATTTTATGCATTTGTACTGAAGGAAAACAGTTTTTGTTTTGGAGCTACAAAATTAATGATGGACAATAAATTTTATGCTGTTTTGATATAAAAACCCTGTGCATATGAGAATCCAAGTGGCCACCAGACAGCAGAAACACTACACACTTTACACCTGAGGGGTAAAAATATTTGCTCAACAATGTTAGGCTGGTTTCACATTTGTGGTTGAACCTGCAGCGTATCTTCCGCAACCTGAAACGAACGATAAACCACATGCAAACGCGTGCAAACGTAGCGGTTTTTAGACACATAAGCTCACACATGTGGTAAAAAAATGCAGCGTTTGCATGCGTTTTGCATGCGTTTACATTTTTTGTGCGCATGGATGAAAATTTTACAGGAGCCAAATCTAGATAAACAGACACCGCCAATGGGACAAGAGTTGGCGTGTGTTATGGGATATCTTTATATGGACCATTGGACAGCTGAAATCTTCAGATTTTGCTACTGTATCCTGTGTCACGATGGATCTTCGCATGGAGAGCTTTAATTTCAACCTTGATTTAAGTATAAAGCTGTTTATTGCCTATACGTTTGCTTGTGAGCAACAAAGAAATAGAGAAAGACAGAGAGGAACACGGTGTCGGCTTTATTGAAGTCCGGGAGAGCCGTGGGGCCTACCACACGCTATATGGCGAGCTTAATGCCAACCCGGACAAATTTTCGGAATTTACCAGGATGTCTCAAGAGACCTTTCGGGACTTGCTTGGTCGTGTCCAAGGAGCCATCCGGAGACAGAACACCCAGCTCCGTAGAGCGATTCCTGCAGAGGAACATCTCCTGATCACATTAAGGTACGTAATAATTCTAAACAAACGCCTGTCATAATAATTATTGTTCTGCCATGTATTATTTGTTTTTTTCCTTTATGTGTTTAGCAAAACCTCATCTACTATATAATTGTCTAAGGGTCACTTCTGTCTGTCCTTCTGTCACAGTTATTAATTCGCTGATTGGTCTCGCCAGCTGCCTGTCATGGCTGCCGCGACCAATCAGCGACAGGCACAGTCTGGAAGAAAACGGCAGCTCCTCCTTACTCCCCGCAGTCAGTGCCCGTCGCCCGCATACTCCCCTCCGGTCACTGCTAACACAGGGTTAATGCCGGCGGTAACGGACCACGTTATGCCGCGGGTAACGCACTCCGTTACCGCCGCTATTAACCCTGTGTGTCCCCAACCTTTTACTATTGATGCTGCCTAGGCGACATCAATAGTAAAAAAGTAATGTTAAATATAATTAAAATAACAAAAAACCTGCTATACTCACCCTCCGTTGTACGCTGAGCCGCTCCCGCCAGCCGCCATCTTCCACTGCAGTTTCCGGTGGCAAAGATGGTATGGCAGAAAGACCTGCCATGACGTCACGGTCATGTGACCGCGACGCCATCACAGGCCCTGCGCGCCTGCGCTAGAAAGACCTGCCATGATGTCATGGTCATGTGACTGTGACATCATCACAGGTCCTGCGCTGTGATACCAACCCTCAGACCTCAAGCTGCCGTGGACTACAACGGGCCTTCGGAAAGGTGAGTATATGTTTTTTTTTATTTTTTCACCTGTGACAAACCTGGCTGGGCAATATACTACGTAGCTGGGCAATATACTACGTGACTGGCCAATATACTTCGTGGCTCTGTGCTGTATACTACTTCGCTGTGCAATATACTACGTGGCTGCGTAATATACTACGTCACTAGGCAAAATACTACGTAACTGGGCAATATACTACATGGCTCTGTGCTGTATACTCCGTCACTGGGCAATATACTACGTAACTGGGCAATAAACTACGTGGCTCTGTGCTGTATACTATGTCGCTGCGCGATATACTACGTGGCTCTGTGCTGTATACTACGTCACTCGGAAATATACTACGACACTGGGTAATATACTACGTTACTGGCCAATATACTACGTGGCTTTGTGCTGTATACTACGTCGCTGTGCGATATACTACGTCACTGGGCAATATACTACGTAACTGGGCAATATACTACGTAACTGGGCAATATGCTACGTAAATGGGCAATATACTACATGGCTGGGCAATATACTACGTGACTGGGCAATATACTACGTCACTGGGCAACATACTACGTAACTGGCCAATATACTATGTGGCTGCACAATATACTACGTCACTAGGCAATATACTACCTAACTGGGCAATATACTACGTGGCTGGGCAATATACTACGTGACTGGGCAATATACTATGTAACTTGCCAATATACTACGTGGCTGTGCAATATACTACGTCACTGGGCAATATACTACGTGGCTGGGCAATATACTACGTGGCTGGGCAATATACTACGTGGGCTGTGCAATATACTACGTGGGCTGTGCAATATACTACGTGGCTGGGCAATATACTACGTGGACATGCATATTCTAGAATACCCGATGCGTTAGAATCGGGCCACCATCTAGTCATAAATATAATTGTTCATAATTTGTTTATTTCACTTTTTGGCAGATTCCTGGCTACCGGAGAGAGCTTATCACCGCTCCATTTTCAGTACCAGCTTGGAATTTCCACCTTGGAATAGTTGCGGACACTTGCCGGGCTTTGTGGAATGTTCTCCGGGATGAATTAATCTGATCTTGTTCCCCATCTGCAGAGTTGTGGACTGCAAATGTCCACTCCCTCTTTTTATCAGTTTGTATGTGGGGGGTGGCTAATCAGTGTCTAGACAGGTTTACTGTGGAAAAACGCATGTGTTCACAAACGCAATCAAACGCGTGTGCTTTCGAATGCATGCGTTCTCATAGACTGAAAAAATGAATTTCAAAGCATTCCTTCACGCCTCCGAAATTGCAACATGTTGTGTTTACCGCGCCAAGCCGCAAACAACGAAACAACGCATGCGTCGTCAAACACGGCAAAAAGCATCCAATCACATGTACCTGCGTCACTAATGTTAAAGATAAAAAAACATGACACATGCAGAAGTATGCGGCATAAACGCTGCGGACACAACATGCAGACACAACAGGAAATGTGAAACCAGCCTTAGTGGGTTGCAGGTTGAGCAAGGCATCTTAGGGTACTAATGAAATGAGAAATTAAATTTTATAGATTAAAAAAATATAACTAAAAAGAAAAAAAACATCAATACACATAAATATAAAAAGAGCTGCAGGAGTCTCTATAATGCTGGCACTACACATCAACCATGGCCTCAACATAGGTCATGAGAATAAAGATCTGTGTATGCAGCTGCTACATCGTAGCATAGTTCAAGTGAATAGGGTGCCAAGCGACACACAAGGTACCGCAAAAATCAAACTGGTTATGACTTTATGACTTGCTTTTCGCAGTATTTTTCTGATTGCAATGTGACCCCATTCAGTTGAATTATACAGTAGTACAAAATGGAACACAGCAATCTTTGGCCACGTGACCTTTGGCCAAAGTAGCCATGTGGCCCAATTACATGAAAATAGAGTGGACAGTTGATAATACATTGTTTTTTGTTTTTCTTTTTTCAAATTGTCTATCCACTAAGTTTAACCCCTTAGTGACAGAGCCAATTTGGTACTTAATGACCGAGGCAATTTTTGCAATTCTGACCACTGTCACTTTATGATGTTATAACTCTGGAACGCTTCAACGAATCCCGCTGATTCTGAGACTGTTTTTTCGTGACATATTGTACTTCATGTTAGTGGTAACATTTCTTCGATATTATTTGCGATTATTTATGAAAAAAACAGAAATATGGCGAAAATTTTTAAAATTTTGCAATTTTCAAACTTTGTATTTTTATGCCCTTAAATCAGAGAGATATGTCACGAAAAATAGTTAATAAATAACATTTCCCACATGTCTACTTTACATCAGCACAATTTTGGAAACAACATTTTTTTTTGTTAGGGAGTTATAAGGGTTAAAAGTTGACCAGCAATTTCTCATTTTTACAACACCATTTTTTTTAGGGACCACATCACATTTGAAGTCATTTTGAGGGGTCTATATGATAGAAAATAATGAAGTGTGACACCATTCTAAAAACTGCACCCCTCAAGGTTCTCAAAACCACATTCAAGAAGTTTATTAACCCTTTACGTGCTTCACAGGAACTGAAACAATGTGGAAGGAAAAAATGAACATTTAACTTTTTTTTCCAAACATCTTAATTCAGAACCATTTTTTTTATTTTCACATGTGTTAAAACAGAAATGTAACCATCAATTTTGTTAAGCAATTTCTCCTGAATACGCCAATACCCCATATGTGGGGGTAAACCACTTTTTGGGCGCACCGCAGAACTTGGAAGTGAAGGAGCGCCGTTTGACTTTTTCAATACAGAATTGGCTGGAATTGAGATCGGACGCCATGTCACGTTTAGAGAGCCCCTGATGTACCTAAACAGTGGAAACTCCCCATATGTGACACCATTTTGGAAACTAGACCCCTTAAGGAACTTATATAGATGTGTGGTGAGCACTTTGAACCCCCAAGTGCTTCACGGAAGTTTATAACGTAGAGCCGTGAAAATAAAAAATCGTATTTTTTCTACAAAAATTATCTTTTTGCCCCCAAATTTTTAATTTCACAAGGGTAACAGGAGAAATTAGACCACAAAAGTTGTTGGGCGATTTCTCCGGAGTACGTCGATACCCAATATGTGGGGGTAAACCACTGTTTGGGCGCACCGCAGAGCTTGGAAGAGAAGGAGTGCCGTTTTACTTTTTCAATGTAGAATTGTCTGGAATTGAGATCGGACGCCATGTCGCGTTTGGAGAGCCCCTGATGTGCCTAAACAGTAGAAATCCCCCACAAGTGACCCCATTTTGGAAACTAGACCCCCCATGGAACTTATCTAGATGTGTGGTGAGAACTTTGAATGCCCAAGTGTTTCACAGAAGTTTAGAATGCAGAGTCATAAAAATAAAAAATATTTTTTTTGCCACAAAAAAGATTTTGTAGCCCCCAAGTTTTTATTTTCACAAGGGTAACAGGAGAAATTGTACCCCAGAAGTTGTTGTCCAATTTATCCCGAGTACGCTGATGCCCCATATTTGGGGGTAACCCACTGTTTGGGCGTATGGCAGAGCTCAGAAGGGAGGGAGCACCATTTGACTTTTTGAGCGCAAAATTGGTTGTCGTTTTTGGAGACCCCCTGATGTACCTAAACAGTGGAAACCCCTCAATTCTAGCTCCAACCCTAACCCCAACACACCCCTAACCCTAATCCCAACCTGATCCATAATCCTAATCACTAACCATAATCACAACCCTAATGTCAACCCTAACCATAACCCTAATCAAGACCCTAAATCCAACACACCCCTAATCCTAATCTCAACCCTAACCTCAAACCTAACCCTAATCCCAATACACCCCTAATCACAACCCTAACCTTAACCCTAATCCCAAACCTAACCCTAATCCCAAGCGTAACCCTAATGCCAACCCTAACCCAAACCCTAATCCCAACTCTAACCCTAACTTTAGCCCCAACCCTAGCCCTAACTTTAGCCCCAACCCTAACCCTAGCCCTAAGGCTACTTTCACACTTGCGTCGTTTGGCATCCGTTGCAATCCGTCGTTTTGGACAAGAAACGGATCCTGCAAATGTGCCCGCAGGATGCGTTATTTGCCCATAGACTTGTATTGCCGACGGATCGTGACGGATGGCCACACGTCGCGTCCGTCGTGCACTGGATAAGTGTTTTGGCGGACCGTCAGCACATAAAAAGTTCAATGTAACGTTTTTTTGTACGTCGCATCCGCCATTTCTGACCGCGCATGCGTGGCCGTAACTCCGCCCCCTCCTCCCCAGGACATAGATTGGGCAGCGGATGCGTTGAAAAACTACATCCGCTGCCCACGTTGTGCACAATTTTCACAACGTGCGTCGGTATGTCGGGCCGATGCATTGCGACGGCCCCGTACCGACGTAAGTGTGAAAGAAGCCTAACCCTAAATTTAGCGCCAACCCTAACTCTAAATTTAGCCCCAACCCTAACCCTAAATTTAGCCCTAACCCTAACCCTAATCCTAGCCCTAACCCTACCCCTAACCCTAGCCCTACCCCAAACCCTACCCCTAACCCTAGCCCTAACCCTAGCCCTAACCCTACCACTAACCCTACCCCTACCCCTAATTTTAGCCCCAACTGCTCTTCTCCTGCCGGCCGGCAGATGGAGACAGATGGCGGGCGCACTGTGCATGCGCCCGCCATTTTCTTTTCCCCAGAAGACGCCGGCGGCCAGGAGGAGCAGTAGGAGGACCCAGGGACACCGGTAAGTATGATAGGGTCCCCGAATCCCCCTATTTCTCTATCCTCTGATGTGCGATCACATCAGAGGACAGAGAATTACACTTAGCTTTTTTTTTTTTTTGCGGTCGCCGGTAAACAGTTAATTACCGGCGATCGCAAAACAGGGGTCGGAAAAACCGACCCCGATCATCCACTTTGGGGTCTCGGCTTCCCCCGGTAGCCGAGACCCCAAAGATTCTAACGGGGCCGGCCGGCAGGCGCACTGCGCATGCGCCCGCCATTTTGAAGATGGCGGCGCCCACCGGGAGACACGAGGAGCATCGGGGGAGATAGGTGAGTATCGGGGGGCTATCTGGGACCCCTTTTCTCTGTCCTCTGATGTGCGATCACATCGGAGGACAGAGAAATTAAAAAGAAATCGCGTTTTTTTTTTTTTAGCGATCGCCGGTAAACGGTTAATTACCGGCGATCGCAAAAGCGGGGTGGGTAAAAAAAAAACCCGAATCATGTTCTCTGGGGTCTCGGCTACCCCCGGCAGCCGAGACCCCGGAGAAAATCCGACTCTGGGGGGCGCTATTTACTTTTTCCACAGCGCCGTTAATTAACGGCGCTGTGGTTTAAGTACCCTTAGCGGCCGCCGTTAAAAGGCGTATCGGAGGTCGCTAAGGGGTTAAATAAATGGCACAAATGAATTTAAACCTTTTCTAGGTTAACTGATTAACATGTGCAGATTATGAAGATTTTGTTCATACATTTACCCAATGGTAATTCCTGAGAGCAGTCTCTTCTTTCCACTAAAACATGCTTTCAAATTCTAAGCAGTGAATAAATCACCATTGCAAATGTTCTTAGTTTTGTACTTCCATAGTTACATAGTTATATAGGTTGTGTGAGACAGTGACCGGCGTTGTTGTGAATGGCCATTATGTGTCACAGAGAAGGAGGTCCTCTGCGCTGTAAGCCTGAAATGTTGCTCTGGGACCTGTAGTTCCACGAGCCTTGTTTAGCTTATAAGGGGCTGAGTGTACAGGGTTAGCCAGAGAGATGGGCGGGTCTGGCTAACCGCACACCTCCCATCAAGGGGTGGGTTTCATACATTATAAGAGTGTGGTGTGATCACATGGTCTCTGTGTTGGAAGGTCCTGCAAGAGGACAGGTTTTCCTGAATAGCACATGGTGAGGCCATGCACCTGCAGAGCCTGTGACGGCTAGCCGCATTGGGGAAGCTACCGACCTTCTGAGGGTCTGGAACTGTTGAGTTTTACCTGTTGAGCAAGTCATCGTCCGGGACAGTGATCCCAGTAAGACAATCTCCCTGGAAGCCAGGACTGACAAGGAGTCAGCATGTGGAGTGGAGCTCCTGGAAGGTAACCTCAGACAAGGGAGTTGTAAGAAAAGCAGAGAGGTGTATCTTCTACATGAACAGACTGGTGTCTTATTATGTTCGTTGATGTAATGAAACGGACTGTACTCTATCCTGTTTATGCTGTGTTTAAATAAACCGGATGGTCTGTTTAAGTGAGAAACCATTCCTGTGTGCCGTAATCCCGTTGCTGAGTGTCCCAACACATACAGTGAGAACTATCTTAGAGTTGAAAAAAAGACTTTGTTACATCAAGCTCAACCTTTCTCCACCAGTTATATATTCTCTATCATATCGCTACATTATCTATAACCCACAATGTAATTTGTTGTGAGAAAAGCATCCAGCCTTTTTTTAAAAGCTGTTATAGTGTCTACCACTATAACATCTTGCAATAGGGCTTTCCACACTGCTCTAACTTTAAATAATCCATTCCTATTTTGCTGCTAAAATTACCTTTACTCCACCCGTAATTAATGCCCCCTGGTCCTAAGTAACAAATCAATACAAGGGACACGACTATGTAAACAAAATTTGAAATGCTACTCTTATAATCGCCTCCTCTGTCCATCCAACAGTGTGCCACCTTCTCTTAGTACCTCCACAACAATGCTCGCTGAGGTTGCCACCATAACCTCTGCCACCGTGCCTCATGAAAGGCACAGTGCTTCTCTTACAGAGTCATCGAGAAGAGCATGAAGATCTGAAAAACACTACTTCTAAGGAGTCCTGGCTTTGAGACAGAGATTGCTTTTGGCTAGTTGTGAGTACCTTTATTACACTGTCGACACTTGTAACCTTAAAATTTCTGGGAGAGACAAAATGAATAATTGCTTTAGGTAACCGCATGGAACGTTTACATGATGGCACAGACAGGATGGAAAGTGGATTTTTTCTTAACATCTTGAATTAGTTTCAAGTGTGCCACTTTGCATTCAAATGCAGAAAGACACGGAAACCAATCCTTTATATTCTATTAGAAAACAGCCACTGTCCCCTCTCTCTCATTATGGTGCAGACTACAAGACCTAACAACAAAAATCTATATTATTGATCTAACCAAGTCTCCACAATTATTCTTTAGAAGGAAACACCGACGATAAATTACATCTGCACTGGCTTTTCATCTGCGGTTCGATATAAGTGATCTCTCAGGGCAAGCTGGAGACCTTAAATCGTCAACACCCTTGACAGAGGAGTTAAATAGACCCGGCCTCCCACCAACTGCTTGGGATATTTCTCAATAAAGAACTTTTTAACCTAGAATTCCCACCTAAGAGGTGAAAATCTGGATTACAGGACAGTGATTGGGCCATTTGATTTCATTCATTCTTTTTCATTATACTGGGAGCGAAGCAGATGTTAATAGTTTCCTTGCTACATAGACGACAGTGGAAGCGGGAACGACTAAATGACCTAGGGTACTCATGTCACCATAATGACCTCAAAGGCTAAAGAGGAGGGTTTGTTTTCATTTTGTTACTATAAAAAATACTTTCTTGAAATGAAAGGTGAAAAATAAATTAAAATTATAATTGATACAATAAAAATACAATTTATAGCAAATAAAACTAAAGAGAATGGAGAACAGAAAGTGCAAGACAAGGTAGCAATATTGTAACCACGGTTGGAGAGCGAGACGGGAGCATTCATCTCCCAGACTAAAATAAGGCACCATAAAGATTCAATTTTCATTTACAGCATCTAGATATACAAGGGGATGTTTCAAAGTGGACGATGTCTGCGCTCAATGTTTATGTTAATGGGGTTTGTTAAAACATCTTTGCTTTAATTAAAAAAAAAAACACACACACAAAAAGTATTACTTGGCCATAAACGAGTTTTATATATAACCGGCAAGATAATGAACACATAATTTCTAACAGACCTGTGTGAGTCCTGTAATGATCTTTCATGGCAGAGGCCGTGAGGAAAGAATAATGGCATGTGGGCCAGGTACATTTAAATGGCTTCTCGCCTGTGTGCAGCTTCATGTGGTTGTTCAGGGCCCATCTCTCTCTAAAACTTCTATCGCAGACGTTACAGGCAAATTTCCTGGTGAATGAAGAAAAACAAACAAATGAAGGCATGAAACGTCGGCGTCCACAACAATACTAATATTTATCAACATGCACATCTCTTGGCCAGAAAAGAGACAAGACTTTTACAAGCCCCACCACGCTAAATGCAGCGCTTCTGCTAAAGAGAGCTGCAGCCTAGGTCTGACATGTCTGTATAACCAGGCATTGATTTTTCTGTCGAGGCCTGGCACGTCAGCCATTTATTCTCCGCTTTGCGGTTGGGCCCAACGGGTTTGAAAAATTCTGTTACAGTCCAGTCACCCTTGAGGCAAATGTGAGAATAGATTTCACCTGTACAGACCTATACCACTTATCCAGGGCATGGGCTGTCAGAGCAAAGGCTAAATGAAAAGCTATCTGTTCAAGAGCGCTCCGACAGCCACGTGGTGCTAAATGCTGTACTGTGCTCAAATACATCTTGGCTGCGCTGCCACATTTAACCCTTCTGTGATGGGGAGGGGGTGAGCAATGTGCCGCAGTTCATAGGAAGTCCTCTAAATAGACTATTCACAGCTGAACAAATTGCTTTCCACTACATCCTACTACTAGGATTCAGATACTACCAAGTGGTAATATTCAGAGCAGTGGCATGTCAATTCAGCCAGTCATTTATTTTATAAATCCTATTAAAACAGATTGACGGCAGAGATAACAAACATATACATTTGTAACACATTTACACGCGACTTATAGATCCATATGTAACAGTGAATAACGTGACCATAGCGAGGATCGAACTCCCAGTCCGTGCGGTGTCCTGCGCAGGAAAAAGCTTCCTGTGTCATTGGGCACAACTCTATCCATCCAACTCTTGTCCATGGCATTCTGATGGGGCATGCCCTCACTGACGGTTATAGGGTCAGGGACCATAAAGTGGGCATATAAAAAGCCCTTACAAAAACATATACACGATAGAGCGAAACGTACAGGTAATGTCACATTCATACATGCCACTTTACGCTGCAAATCAATCCTTGGCCATCAACATGGAGTTAGTACTTTCACACCTCTAGGAGAGTAACATACGGTAAATGCAGTTATTCACATCCGTGCACCCAAAAAATTCCAACCAGTGACAAAGATGTTGGAATTAGATGAAATTAGGTGACTTTATTGGGCAGTAAGTGGGTCAGCCCAACCCATAAAAATATACCAAGCCATAAACCAACCAAGGTGAACCAATATGCCTCCTGTTCATCAGCTGGTTCAACACACTGGGGTCAGCACCACCTACAGCCTCTGTTACAGACAGTCACTTACCTCCCCAGCATGTCCAATACTACTGTTCATACATGTCCATAGAAACTGAATAAATATATGTGGGTTTTAAGCAAATATCATCAATAAGTGTGGAAAAAATAACTTCAATATACAGTATTTGATTCACTGTTGAGTTTTCTCATCTACAAAGATCGGAGAGGTCTGTAATTTTAATCGTAGGTACACTTCAGCTGGGAGAGACAGAATCTAAAAATAAAAAAAACTAGAAATCACTTTATATGATTTTTACATACGGTAATTATGTTGCATTTTATTGCATGTAATAAGATCACCTACCAACCAGAAAGAATTCTGGATCTCACAGACCTGTTTTTCTCCAAGAAACCCCCATACTCTGCACTCATTAACTGTATTAATTGCACCTGTTTGAACGCTTTACCTTTATAAAAATCACATGTTCACAAACTCAATCAATCACACTACAACCTTTCCACCAAAACAAAAGAGCTGTCTAATGACACCAGGGACAACATTTTAGAGCTGAACAATGCTGGGATGGGCTACAGGACAATAGGCAAGCACCTTGGTGAGAAAGCAACAACTGTTGGCCCAACTATTAGACAACGGAAGAAACACAAGATGACTGTTAAGGCCCCTTCACACTCAGCGACGCTGCAGCGATACCGACAACGATCCGGATCGCTGCAGCGTCGCTGTTTGGTCGCTGGAGAGCTGTCACACAGACCGCTCTCCAGCGACCAACGATCCCGAAGTCCCCGGGTAACCAGGGTAAACATCGGGTAACTAAGCGCAGGGCCGCACTTAGTAACCCGATGTTTACCCTGGTTACCAGCGTAAAAGTAAAAAAAAAAAACAGTACATACTTACCTACCGTTGTCTGTCCCCGGCGCTCTGCTTCTCTGCAGTCCTCATGTACTGGCTGTGAGCACAGCGGCCGGAAAGCAGAGCGGTGACGTCACCGCTCTGCTTTCCGGCTGACCGACGCTCACAGCCAGTACAGGAGGAGTGCAGAGAAGCTGAGCGCCGGGGACAGACAGCGGTAGGTAAGTATGTACTGTTTTTTTTTTTTTTTTACTTTTACGCTGGTAACCAGGGTAAACATCGGGTTACTAAGCGCGGCCCTGCACTTAGTTACCCGATGTTTACCCTGGTTACCAGTGAAGACATCGCTGGATCGGTGTCACACACGCCGATCCAGCGATGTCCACGGGAGATCCAGCGACGAAATAAAGTTCTGGACTTTGTTCAGCGACCAACGATCTCCCAGCAGGGGCCTGATCGTTGGTCGCTGTCACACATAACGATTTCCTTAACGATATCGTTGCTACGTCACAAAAAGCAACGATATCGCTAAGGATATCGTTATGTGTGAAGGTACCTTAAGTCTTCCTTGGTCCGGAGCTCCAAGCAAGATCTCGCCTCATGGGGTAAGGATGATTCTGAGAAAGGTCAGGAATTAGCCCAGAACAACACAGGAGGACCTGATCAATGACCTGAAGAGAGGTGGGACCACAGTATCAAACATTACTGCTGGCAACACACTACGCAGTCATAGAATAAAATCCTGCAGGACATGCAAGGTCCCCCTGCTCACACCAGCACATGTCCAGGCCCGTTTGAAGTTCACCAATGACCATTCGGATGATCCAGAGGAGGCATGGGAGGTCACGTGGTCAGATACCAAAATAGAACTTTTTGATATTCATTCACGAATACTGAGGGAATTGAGCTCAGTATTTGAGGCATAGCTGCATCTCATATTCTTAGAATCTCTTGTAACAGGGGTGGTGCCACAGGATTAGAGGATAGCTCATGTGGTACAGATATTTAAGAAAGATAAGAAGGTGGATCCGGGAAACTACCGTCCGGAAAGCCTGATATCAGTACTGTGCAAAATTTTTGAGGGTGTTATAAGAGATGACCTGCAAAAATATATTGTAGATAATGATATAATAACTGACAACCAGCATGTATTCATGAAGAATAAGTAGTGTCTAACTAACATGTTGGGTTTCTATGAGGAGGTAAGTGCAAATCTGGATGTAGGTAATGCGGCTGATGTGATGTATCTGGATTTTGCACAGGCATTTGATACTGTACCACATAACAGCCTTATAATGAAGCTACATAAGCAGTGGCTGGGGCAAACTATATGCAGATAGGTAAGAAATTGGCTAAGGCTGGTTTCACACTTGCGTTTGGCTGGTCTGCATATGGCTGCATACATCCTCCCTTAAGCTCTGCCTACTTCCACATATGTCCTGCATCATCCTGCATACCTATCTTTAACATTGGGTATGCAGGGACATGCGTTGCATGCGGCATTTTGACGTGCCCGCCGACCGCACGGGAACGCAACATGGGATAAAGTCAGCAGTGGGGTACTACAGGGATCTGTGCTAGGGCCGATTCTTTTTAACCTCTTTGTTAATGACCTTGTGGATGGTGTTGAGAGTAAAGTGTCACGCTTTGCTGATGACATCAAACTATGTAGTATATTAAAATCTGACCTTGATATTACAATACGATCTGAATAAGATGACCAAATAGGCAAACAATTGGAAAATTAGGTTTAATGTAGATAAATGTAGAGTAATGCACATAGGACGGAGAATTACTATTGCTGCATATACATTAAATGGGAGTATACTTGGGAATATAGAACAGGAGAAGAACTTGGGCATTCTGATTACAAGTAAGCCGAGCAGCAGTACTCAATGTCAAACAGCGGCCGCAAAAGCAAACAAGATTCTAGGGTATATAAAAGGAAAGAAAAAATCCTGTGATCCCAACATATTACTACCCCTTTATAAATCACTTGTGAGGCCACATCTAGAATATGGGATTCAGTTTTGGACTCCACATTTAAAAAGGACATTCAAAAGTTACAGTAAGTTCAAAAGTAGGCAACTAGATTGTAACAAGGGATGGAAGACCTCTCATATGAGTAGAGGTTGGAAAAATTGGGTTTGCTTAGCTTAGAAAGACGACGCCTCAGATGAGATCTCATTTACATGTTTAAACATATGTGTGACGAATCAGTGCAGCTGTTAGAGGGAGGGGGCCCTTCTGATTGGTTGGAATACCTCCAACTAAAATCCTTCCTCTCGTCTCCAGAGGTCGCAGGCTCATACTCCTCCTTTCCTACGCCATTTGAAAAGCTTTTCCTGTTGGGGTCGCCGCCTGCATATGCTGTCTCCTTAATATATGCTCTTTTGAACCAAAATACCACAGACGAGTTCCCCAAGTATGTGGAGAGGTGGAGGAGTGAGTTGGGAGTTGCTATATCGGAGGCGGAGTGGAGGAAGGCGTTCATATATTCACAAATTCTCTATTGCCTGTGCCGCACAGGAAAAGAATTACAAAATTCTCACCAGGTGGTATCGCTGTCCTGATGTCTTACACCCTGCTTTTCCCTCCGTCTCCGAAACGTGCTGGCGTTGTGGAGTAGAGAGAGGTACCATGCTACACATTTGATGGGGATGTAAGCATATTAAGCCTTTTTTGGGATTCTGTCTTTTCCGCTTATCAAGCCATTAGCGGTCATTTGGTGACCGACTCCCCAGGTGGCTTTATTATCTATCCTACCGGGCTCGTTTCCCTTCAAGAAAAAGGGGCTCCTAAGATTCTGCTTAACTGCTGCGCACACTGTGATCCCGAGACATTGGAAATCCTCCCAATCTTCTAATGTGTCTGAATGGGTCAAGGAGATGACCAGCCTTCAAAGTATGGAGGAATTGTCGGCTGAGGTTAATGGTTCAATGGAGAAATATCTGCAGGTTTGGAGTCCTTGGATTTTGGATTTTTTGAAAAATCGCCAGTGTAACAAATACTTATTTTCCCCACTATGTGTGTGTGTACACACACTGATCAAAGGCAAAGTATTCTCTCAATTACACATAAAACAAACAAATATAAAGTAAAGTTTATAAAAGATTATTTTCATCCTGCTGGGGTACTCTTTAAATTGGATTAAGTTGACTAAACATCATCAAGTAACTGAATATTATATCTACGTATTAAGGCAATAAATGGCATAAAATAACAAAACAGCAAATAATTCCCTGATAAACCTTCATTGGCTCCAGCGCCTATCAAAGAATGCGACCCTACGCGGTTAGGATTATGTCTCTATAATGCAATCTTTCCAAATGACGACTGCAGCCAATCACTGGGCAAGAGAGCACAAAGGAAGAGGTGAAGAGGTACTCATTAAGTAATGGTCGTTTTGTTATTTTATGCCATTTACTTCCTTTTGCCACAATTTATTGACCCCAATAAACCCTCATAATACATGTACTATAAATTCTAAGATTAAAATCATTTAAGGGGTTGTCAAGTGAAAACAAGTTACGACCTATGGGTGGAATAGGTGACAACTTGATCAGTGGAGGTCCGAAAAGTGGGACCACACTAATCAACACAACGGGACCACTCCTTGTTACAGAATGGAGTGGTATTCACCAGCTCACCCACATCTCCATTCATTCTATATATGGGCCTGACAAGCACTGCCCTCTCAATTTTCTGGCAATCTCATGGAGACTGAATCGAGTGGCACATGGATGTCCGATCTGCTGCTCAATTTTGTAATGTAGATAAAAGTTCTCCGTTCTTTCAATTGGTGCAGGTCCTAGCCGTCAGACAACCCCTATAAAGTATAAATATTGCATTTTTATTTTATTTTTTCAATACAGACTGCCCCATTACACGTGCTTCTTATCAGCTGGGGTAAAAGTGCGGAGATTTCACTGACCACTCAAAAAACACTGGAATTCTTTGCTCAGGAGGCTGAAACGCACAGATCCTAAATGCAGCTTGTATAAAGGGGATCTATAGACTTGCTATCAAATCTGTACACTGGTCTGTGTACATGCTGCATATAGGAGGCGTGCATTTCGGCTTCCTGAGCAGAGCACTACAGAGACATTTTTCTTTTTAGAGAGATTGGCGAGTGTCTCATGAGCCAGACTACCATTGTGTGTAAAGGCGCAGCATATATTTAAAAAAAAAAAAAAGATAATTTAAAGCACAAAACGCAAGTAGGCCGAGCACATTTATACAGGCTATGGAACAGATTATTTTTATTGTACATAGTACCCCAGCTGCTGAAGAACCTCTCCTTTAAAAATACAGCACATACTACAGTATATGTCTTTCAGTGGCTCGTGTAGAGGAAAGGACGAGAGCATCAAATCATTACATCGTATATCACTCACGTCTATATACCTGTCAGGTTATGGCATCAAAATGACATTACAACATTTATTTACAGACGTGCCAATAGCAAATTTCTATTGAGCTGTACCATGATACTATATGAATAGAGCCAGTAAACAGTAGGTGACGCACAAGAAACAAATGGTGTGTGGTGCTGGTGAAGAGGTGGGATTAGCCAGCTACATGACAGGTCGCAGTTTCGAAGGTAAGAGCTTAGAGGTGCTCTGTGTAGAAAACATCTATAATAATCATCACAGACATCACCCAATAGAACCGTCAATGGAGCTTGGTGAAATTGGAGAAAGCCACCATGCCACCTGAAGACACATGGACTAGGCACCACAAATGCCAAGCAAGGGCTTCTGAGAGACAGACACCGGACATGAGAATAAACATTTGAAAAGGTATTAGCTTATATTTATTCTATATTTTACGTTTATGTTAGGTCCATGATCTCACATGAAGACCAAGAAGATTCTGATGGAGGCACTGTACCATGGAAGTTGACCAGGACAAAGGAAGCCCAAACGGTCTCCTAAAGGTACTGTCACACTAGACGATATCGCTAGCGATCCGTGACGTTGCAGCGTCCTCGCTAGCGATATCGTCCAGTGTGACACGCAGCAGCGATCAGGCCCCTGCTGGGAGATCGCTGGTCGGGGAAGAAAGTCCAGAACTTTATTTCGTCGCTGGACTCCCCGTAGACATCGCTGAATCGGCGTGTGTGACACCGATTCAGCGATGTCTTCACTGGTAACCAGGGTAAACATCGGGTAACTAAGCGCAGGGCCGCGCTTAGTAACCCGCTGTTTACCCTGGTTACCAGCGTAAAAAAACAAACAGTACATACTTACATTCAGCTGTCTGTCCCTTGCCGTCTGGTTCCTGCACTGACTGCTGGCCGTAAAGTGAAAGCAGAGCACAGCCACAGCGGTGAGTCACCGCTGTGTGACTCACCGCTGTGCTGTGCTTTCACTTTCACTTTACGGCCAGCAGTCAGTGCAGGAACCAGACGGCAAGGGACAGACAGCTGAATGTAAGTATGTACTGTTTGTTTTTTTACGCTGGTAACCAGGGTAAACATCGGGTTACTAAGCGCGGCCCTGCGCTTAGTTACCCGATGTTTACCCTGGTTACCGGGGACCTCGGGATCGTTGGTCGCTGGAGAGCTGTCTGTGTGACAGCTCTCCAGCGACCAAACAGCGACGCTGCAGCGATCCGGATCGTTGTCGGTATCGCTGCAGCGTCGCTAAGTGTGACGGTACCTTTAGGCTACGGTAGCAAACAACAGTCTGTTGCAATGGTAATCAATTCTCTGTACAATCAAATAAGCATGTGCTCCAAGAACAGTCACCATACAATACTCCTCATCACACTGAACGCCATAGTCTTGGTCTGTATGTGAAGACAAACTTACAATATTATGCGATGGTCTCCCTAACCCCCTACCGATCTCTGTGTCTTTACAATAACTAGGACACAAAGGGTTAGCCCTGAAAAGAACTGGTGCAGTATTGTTGTATTAAGGACTATGTATTTAGAATAGTAATACACAATTCCATGATGCTTTAAATGGTCGGAAAATAACAAAACCAGAGTTAGGAGTAACAGAAGGCATTCCAAGGAAATGTAGATAGATGATATTTTATTTATGTAGCGACTGACACATCACACTGTTACCTGTGTCTTACTGAGGTAGAATTAAACTCTCCCGCAGAGAGTTGTCATTCTTCTGAAAAATGATTGACACATACATCACAGTAGAAAAGCTGCACAGCGTTGCTTGGCATTCTGTAAAATACATCAGATCAAGTAGAGAGAAAAATCCTTCAACCTTTTTACCCTAGGACAAGTGGAATAAAGGTGGTTCTGTCAGTCTTAATATTATTCAAAATGTGTCTGTTATACAGATTTTGCAAAAGAATGAGATTGCTGCTGTAAATGGTAACTGTCAGATATTGTAACTCCACAACCATTAATACAGCTGTGTAGCCCTTTAAAAAAAAAAAAAAAAATAGGCCACTCGATCCCTTTATGATCCCAAAGTGCCGGATCAGCAGTGAGAAATCATGTTTTGAAATGTAGCCTGGAAGTGCACTGGGGTGTGAAGATGCACTTACAGTGCCTTTAGCCTTCGCTGGATTCCTGAACTAGATGCACCCTCCCCTGGGTGACAGGTCAGTGTACCAGAGCAAATGATCAATCAATCAGCCAGAAGAGGACAAAGCTAGATCAGGATTACAGTGAAAGATAAGGAGCCCTAAGTGCATCTTCACGCCCCTATACACGTCCAGACTGAACTTCATAACATGTTTTCTCACTGTTGAAGCAGATCTTTGGGATCATGATGGTAGACGGGCTTATCTTTTAAAGAGACAGACATATTCATTGTTTGGGGAAAGGAGGGGTTAAAGTTTCGAACAGGTTCCATTTATGTGAATCCTGCTCGAAGTCACAAATCTATTTGGCAATATTAGAAATGCAAGATAGACTTATCTTTTAGCATTATAGTTGGGTTAGAGATTAATACAAAATCCATGGTATTCCGAGGTAGACTACAAGTTAACCCCTTCAACCCAAAGCAATCCATAATGCAAAGGCAAGGTTTCTAAGGGCAGGATTCACAATGGTAAATTGTTTCATTTCGCATGCCCCTCTTGGAGCATAGTCTGCAGCTTTTTTTTTTTGCTATCCCCTTCCTCTCAGTTTGGGGAGCCTAACTGGGAAAATGTTAACCTGGGACGATACAGGCACTATCAGTTTCAGAAGTACTGGGACCCTGACCTCCTGAAACAGAAAGAAGGTCCCCGTATGGCCTGCTCATTGAAACTGCACAGAAGCATTTTACAGTGCCAGCTGTACAATGTGCACGGCCAACTTTTTGTACCATACTTTTTCTTTTTGCATGCTACTGTATGGATTGAGGACTTGATCTGAGAGATCTACAATTCCCATGTACATGTATAATCCAAGATACAAACTGGGTTTGGGACTTCTGTTGTGGTACCTTGGACAGTGACAAGGGAGCAGTAGCCACGATGAATGGTGGTCAAGATAACGACATCCGCTTGTCCTTATAATAGATCAACAGCATGTTGTCGCTGCATTGGGCTCTGTTTTTGCCCATTCTCAGTAGTTTCCCAATTAGGCGGCTTAAAGGGAACCGGTCACTCCCAAAATCTATGGTGAGGTAAGCTCACCGTCATCAGGGGCTTATCTACAGCATTCTGTAATGCTGTAGATAAGCTGCCGATGTTACCTGAAAGAGGAGAAAAAGAGGTTAGATTATACTCACCCAGGGGCGGTCCTGCTCCGATGGGTGTCTCAGGTCCGGAAAAGGCGCCTCCCATCTTCATTCCATGACGTACTCTTCTGGTCTTCACGCCACGGCTCCGGCGCATGCGTACTTTGTCTGCCCTGTTGAGGGCAGAGCAAAGTACTGCAGTGCGCAGGCGCCGGAAAGGTCAGAGAGGCCCAGCACCTGCACGCTGCAGTACTTTGCTCTGCCCTCAACAGGGCAAAGTACACCTGCGCCAGAGCCGCGGCATGAAGACCAGAAGAGGACATCATGGAATGAAGATAGGAGGCGCCGGAGCGAACCTGAGACACCCATTTGACTGGACCACAGCGGGACCGCCCCTGGGGGAGAATAATCTAACCTCTTTTTCTCCTCTTTCAGGTAACATCGGCGGCTTATCTACAGCATTACAGAAAGCTGTAGAGAAGCCCCTGATGACGGTGAGCTTACCTCACCATTGATTTTGGGGATGACAGGTTCCCTTTAAGGAGGCCTCGGATTTATTTGCATTGTGCCGCGTGCAACTGAACATCTGGCAGAGAGGGTCTTGAAGAGTGAGATGCTGGTGTAAAATTTTGAGGTGATAATAACCCTTATGCAGCAGTGGGTGCACCAAATCCCACACAATTTTCCCACTAATCCCAAGAACAGGGGGCATTCAGGAGGGTCAATCTGGGTATCTCTACCTTCATAGACCCTGAATCTGTGGGTGTACCCTGAGATAGATATATATATATATATATATATGTATATATATATATATATATATCTATATGTATATAGATATATATCTATATATATATATCTATTATATATATCTATATCTATATATATATATCTATATATATATATATATATATATATATATATATATATATATATATATATACATATATAGATAGATAGATACATATCTATATATACAGTGGGGCAAAAAAGTATTTAGTCAGTCAGCAATAGTGCAAGTTCCACCACTTAAAAAGATGAGAGGCGTCTGTAATTTACATCATAGGTAGACCTCAACTATGGGAGACAAACTGAGAAAAAAAAATCCAGAAAATCACATTGTCTGTTTTTTTAACATTTTATTTGCATATTATGGTGGAAAATAAGTATTTGGTCAGAAACAAAATTTCATCTCAATACTTTGTAATATATCCTTTGTTGGCAATGACAGAGGTCAAACGTTTTCTGTAAGTCTTCACAAGGTTGCCACACACTGTTGTTGGTATGTTGGCCCATTCCTCCATGCAGATCTCCTCTAGAGCAGTGATGTTTTTGACTTTTCGCTTGGCAACACGGACTTTCAACTCCCTCCAAAGGTTTTCTATAGGGTTGAGATCTGGAGACTGGCTAGGCCACTCCAGGACCTTGAAATGCTTCTTACGAAGCCACTCCTTCGTTGCCCTGGCGGTGTGCTTTGGATCATTGTCATGTTGAAAGACCCAGCCACGTTTCATCTTCAATGCCCTTGCTGATGGAAGGAGGTTTGCACTCAAAATCTCACGATACATGGCCCCATTCATTCTTTCATGTACCCGGATCAGTCGTCCTGGCCCCTTTGCAGAGAAACAGCCCCAAAGCATGATGTTTCCACCACCATGCTTTACAGTAGGTATGGTGTTTGATGGATGCAACTCAGTATTCTTTTTCCTCCAAACACGACAAGTTGTGTTTCTACCAAACAGTGGTTTCATGAGACCATAGGACATTCTCCCAAAACTCCTCTGGATCATCCAAATGCTCTCTAGCAAACTTCAGACGGGCCCGGACATGTACTGGCTTAAGCAGTGGGACACGTCTGGCACTGCAGGATCTGAGTCCATGGTGGCGTAGTGTGTTACTTATGGTAGGCCTTGTTACATTGGTCCCAGCTCTCTGCAGTTGATTCACTAGGTCCCCCCGCGTGGTTCTGGGATTTTTGCTCACCGTTCTTGTGATCATTCTGACCCCACAGGGTGGGATTTTGCGTGGAGCCCCAGATCGAGGGAGATTATCAGTGGTCTTGTATGTCTTCCATTTTCTAATTATTGCTCCCACTGTTGATTTCTTCACTCCAAGCTGGTTGGCTATTGCAGATTCAGTCTTCCCAGCCTGGTGCAGGGCTACAATTTTGTTTCTGGTGTCCTTTGACAGCTCTTTGGTCTTCACCATAGTGGAGTTTGGAGTCAGACTGTTTGAGGGTGTGCACAGGTGTCTTTTTATACTGATAACAAGTTTAAACAGGTGCCATTACTACAGGTAATGAGTGGAGGAAAGAGGAGACTCTTAAAGAAGAAGTTACAGGTCTGTGAGAGCCAGAAATCTTGATTGTTTGTTTCTGACCAAATACTTATTTTCCACCATAATATGCAAATAAAATGTTAAAAAAAACAGACAATGTGATTTTCTGGATTTTGTTTTCTCAGTTTGTCTCCCATAGTTGAGGTCTACCTATGATGTAAATTACAGACGCCTCTCATCTTTTTAAGTGGTGGAACTTGCACTATTGCTGACTGACTAAATACTTTTTTGCCCCACTGTATATATATATATATATATATATATATATATATATATACACATGGCCCTCTTAGTAGGCAGGTAATGTTGGAATTTTAGCCTCCCTTTGAAATGAACCAGAGATTCATCTATTGAGATGTCCATTTGGGGGTTGTACGCTTCAGCAAATTTTCTGGTCAACTACTGGCCAAGTTTTATATAGATGATAAAAGTTAGGATTGTTTCGGGAAGGACAGAAATGTTGAGATCGCTGCAAATCATGATCTGGTCAAGGCCATAAGGAATACCGGTGTGCTGTAAAGTACATCAGTACTCCAGTATTGACGAAGCTCTGGTCTTTTCACCATGGCCTTTTGCAGCACAATGCCTTAAAATGTCAGAATTTCTGCTGCATTTCCAGGTATGCTTCTGGCGTATGATGACGTGGGATTTTGGGTGAAAAACTGATTGGCATTTCAAGTTTTTTCCGGCCACCATAAGATTTATTATTTCCACACTGAAAAAGAATTTAAGCCAATTTTAGTGTGGCTTGTAACGTCAAATTGGATTCCTGAGCTGCCCATTAAATCTGGAATAACAGGCTGGTAATTTTCAGGCGGTGGAGTTCAAATGAGATCGATTGCTGAAGGGGTAGCCTCAGTCCTAGGATACCTGGCTGGGGGTCCCTCCTCACAAAGGAGGAGGAAGATAAAAAGAGGAATATGAGATTTTCCTTACTGCCTGAATCTTGTGTTGGAGGCAAAGAAAGCGTATGCCTACTCTAGTGAACAGCATCTTCTTGATGAATGCGTCTGGAACAAGGATTTGGGAACTGCTGCTGCTGTGAACCCAGATCGGTCACACAGCAGACAACACGGGACACACAGCAGAAACAGGAAATCGCAGCAGGATCGCTATGCCGCCAATGATTTTTCTTTCACTCAGGTACACAGAGGACCTGCACAATGGCGCTGCACCCCAGATATGAGAAAAAGATAATGTGCAGAGCGGTGATCGCTATTTTGAATCAACCCTTTTGACACTAATTGGTCAGTAGCTATTGGTGCCAAAACGGTTAATCAATAGAGGTGACATCACAATCATCCATCTATTTTAACTGCTGTGATTGGTGCCTTTTCAGACAGCAACAATCACAACGTGTCAGAATGATTTTTTTCTTTTAAACATTAACATCAAATCGCTGTTCAGCTGGTCAGAAGGGATAGGCCAGTCACAGCGATCTGTCCACCCTCACTTCTGTTATGGGACATTCTACAGATATTTGTTGTGTGTGTGAACACCTGTCCTGTTCTATCTTCACAAGTGGCAGGTATCGCACACCTCTCCGAGTAGAATATGACAGGTGCATGATTTGCTTGGAAAGCAGCTGATATCTGTAGATATGACATCCCTGCCCTGATTTCCTCCTGATATTGAAGTGAGAGATACAGGATATCCTCTTCAATGCCAGAACCCTGGTGTTCCAATGATCTACCTCACCAGCTACCACCATTCATTTTGCATGTTGATCTCCCCAACCTTAGTCATAGAGCACAACGCTGAACAGAAAATTAAGCAACAACAGTATTGTTGTCCCTGCTCAATACCTGAGAAAACACTGTAGGTGGTGTAAAGCTGCAGTAGCATCGTACGCAGTGAAAAAGCAGTGACCCACAAATTCAAACACAAAAGTCTCTGTTAATGTGTTTCTTCACAGCATTAAAGTCCAATTCACATAAATGCATATAACTTCAGTGGATATCATCAGTGACCAGTTTACACCAGTTCAAAGTAATACATATCACATGGCTTTAGATTTGCGGTCCCTAAACAGGCCATACTTCACTTGTCCAGTTTCCCTGGGCGACTGCACTCCATCTCACAGTCTCTATACGTCTCAATACACACAGCCTCATATGTTGCAGACACTACACATGCCAGCCCTCCTCTGACTAGTTCTCGTGGGTGTCCTGCATCGCTGTATCACAGTCTCTTTACAGACTTTTTACTCACACAGTCGTACACAGTTCAGGATATCCTCCGGATAGCAGCTGGGCACCATATCCAACTGTTTGCAATCGTTACACATGCTAGTCCTCTTTCGGGTACAGGACATCCACCTTCGGGCACAGGACTGTCCACATCCGACTCCTTCAGGTACAGAACATCCACCTCCGGGCACAGGACTGTCCACATCCGAGACCAGTACCATGGACGACTTGCATCTCTGTATACGCTGCAGGTGCCAGGCTATTCAGCTGCCCTGGGTGCTGGCTCTGCTGGCCTCCATGCACTCTGCAGACCAGCACACACCAGACTGACGTGCACCTCGCACACCTGGCCTGACCTGGCCAGACACCTGACACACCCACACCTGTGGCCTTCAGCCACCTGGAAAACCCAGACCGAGATCCGTGACTTTCATGCACACCTATGGACTTCATCCGTCTGCATGCAAATTCTGGGGAGAACAAACAGCGCCCCCTAGCTGTATCAGAGGCCACAGCCTCACAGTGGTCTGAAACAGACCAACCCCCAGACACAAGTTTGGTCAGTCAGATGCAATGGGTGGTCCCGCAAATAAAGAAAGTATCCACTATCCACAGTGGATCAATCGAAATGGTTCAGCCACAAAATATTTGTCACTTTTTTATTTCTGAGAGTTACACAAGACATTAGCCGTCTAGTTGACCAGTTAGGCTACGTTCACATTAGCGTTGTGCGACGCAGCGTCGGGCGCCGCTGCGGCGACGCATGCGTCATGCGCCCCTATATTTAACATGGGGGGCGCATGGACATGCATTGTGCTGCGTTTTGCGACGCATGCGTTTTTTTTGCCGCAAGCGTAAGGCGCAGAGGACGCAGCAAGTTGCATTTTTTTGCGTCCATTTTTCGGCAAAAAAGGACGCATGCGTCGCAAAACGCAGCGTTTTAGCATGCGTTTTGTTGCGTTTTTGTTTGCGTTGTGCGTTGCGTCTCCGACGCAACATCGCACAACGCAAATGTGAACATAGCCTTATACATTATCTATCGCTGGATTATTTATAACCTGCAATGTTATGTGTTGTTAGAAAAGCATCCAGACCTTTTTAAATGTTGTATCTGCCATTACTACCGCTTGTGGTTGGGTATTAAATAGTCTGACTGCTCTAACGGTAAAAAACCCTTCCCTATTTAGTTGCCAGAACTATCTTTCCTCCACGTTACGACTGTACCCTGGTTCTTCATAGAAGTCGTACAGGATACCATTTTTGCCCACTGCATAAGTAATAAATCTTATTTTCCTATCAGTCATTGAAAGGGAATTTGTCACTACATTTAACCTATCTAAACTATTACTATGGGCATTCAGGATAGAGAATACTGAAAAACACCTCACTGTATGTCTCATATCAGATGTGTTGTTGCTGAGAAATCCATCTTTGATCACTTTATATAAATTATCCGGGGCTCTGGGCAGGACTTTGCTTGGAAGATAACTCTGCCTCCAGAGATTATTTTTCATGAAGGGAGAATTACCAGTGTTACCAGTGTGATATTTAATGGTTACCAGTGTGATGAGTACTGGTTACTAGTGTGATGTGTAATGGTTACCAGTGTTACCAAGGTTATGTGTAATGGCCACTCTCTGCTCGCCTGATCTCACTGCAGAGCTGTGTGTGATTATACCTGACCCATGTGCAGGTTTGTCTCTGTTTCAGATTCCATCTCACAGGCAGACAGGGCTGCAATAATGTTGCAATATAGCAGAGCTCAAGAGCAGCAAATAATGTGATTGTAAGAAGAAAAAGTTCATTTCTCCTGTTCTTTGTTGGTGACTTGTCTCACACTGGTAATTCCTTTTTTATTTAAAATAATCTCTGGAGGCAGAGTAATCTTCCAGGCAACGCACTCCCCATAGCCTGGAAGAGATCATTTATGTAAAGTGATGGCTACTCCAATGTCTACCAAATTGCTAAAGACATATGAGCATTGATCTTTCCCCCCCCCAGAGAGTCAGCCACTAGGGGGATCACATTGTAATTATATAAAATACAGTATATCAGGGCATTGGCGCAGTGAAAATGCAAATAAAGAAAAATACATTTTGTTCTGTACAGGGAAGGAAATCTACCCCTATACGTTTTACTGAACATTAGCAACAGAAATAATTGAAAATAATTCCCAATTAGAAATCTGATATATGCCCTATATAAAACGCCAGTTAAAAATAAAATGAATATTGAGAAAGTCATTAATTTGAATGCTTTTATGAGAGTCACACCACTAGGAACCCAATGCCATTTTATTACAAAGTATAGCTGTTTTTTAACCCGCCTGCACTAAGCCATCATGGAAAATACAGTAAATCACAAGGAAGAATATATCTTATCTGCTCCCATCTCCGCACTTTATTCAGATTTCACATTTGTGACAGAAATTGTATTCCTGAGATAAATCCCGCTATCTAGTCGCTTCTGTGTGTATTTATTTGGAGTCAATCCTGCGTAAAATAAATAATCAGGTTAAAGGGATGTTATCTCTTCATATGCATTTGTTTCTGTGCTGCTTTACAGGATCATAAATGATAAAATATACCCCTCATTTTCAAACCCGCAATCATTTTCAGATTTGAAAGACCTAACACTTGGATATAAATAGCATTCATACATCTATTTTACATCACACGTGTTTGATTTAGCATCGCAAAATCACTCTAAAAATGCTTATGCTGGTAATAACCATCTTGCACGATGACGGAGGGCATTGTTTCTCAATGATTTGTGCCTCAGCCGCGCACCTGCATGTAAAGTTTGGAGGACGGTCCTTGCTTTGTGCGCTCGGCTCATTCTGTTGGACACATTAATATTCTTTCTTCTTTATATTAACCTGAAGGTAGTGTCTCCATGACAAGCGCAGTAAATGCCTTCAGGCATAAATTCAACATTCATGATAACATTCAAACATCTAGAAGACCCATAAGAACATACAACCGGGGAACGACAAAGCACATCAAACAGAAAACAAATCTTCTCAAAGAAAGAGAATCTTCAGTTATTCACACCGCCATATTTACAGCCGACGCAGACAATGGATGTGAACACACTGGAATCTGTCATTATGAACCCAACGTTCTTACAAACACCCCAATTAATAGAAAAATTATGGTCAGTGTAATATGGCAAAGACACAGAGAAACTCTGTAGACTAGCCAGTGAATGTAAAACAGCACCATGCCATCATCATTCATATGGGGCAGGTTTGTTGCAGGCATTTCGGGGACTGGGACTTAGTAACTCCTGTGCCTGCAACCAAAGCAACCACATTTAGAATAATGGAACTGGAGAAATTTCTGAAACAATTCTGTCATGTTTGAATATACCCTTACCCTCCTTCAATAAAATATTAGATATAGGGTTCTCAAAACAAGGGTTCACTTACAGATAATTGGGTCACTTTCCGCAACTTTGGCCCATGGACCAGATCAGTGCTCTTTGGTAGAGATGGGCGAACCTGAACCCGGACCCCATTCACTTGAATGGGGGGCCAGAACATCCAGTGCTTACCATGCTGTCATGCACATGACAATGCAGCAAACACTGCTTCTGGTAAAATCATTACCGCCGGTCAGACAGCCGTGGTTCCCACGCTGTCAAATGACAGCATGAGCCCACAGCTGTGATAGAAGGTATAAAGTTTAGCTATAGTCACTGGCGTTGGCTGATAGGACTACTGCTCCCAACAGCCTACACCTGCTGTTGCTAATAACAATGAGAGCAGGCGGTGGCTGATGGGAGTATTCATCTACCGGCGTCTGTGCTCTAAATAAATAATAAAAGAATAACGGCGTGGGTTCCATTGTATTTTTGATAACCAGCCAGGCAAAACTGACAGCTGGGGGCTGCAACCCTCAGCGGTCATCGTTGGCAAGGTTGGTAATTAAGAATAGAGGGGTCCCCACGCTGTTTTTTTTAAATTATTTAGTAAATAACTTTAAAAAATGACGTGGGGTCCCCCAATTTTTGACAGCCAAAAAGTAGGCAGCTGGGGGGCTGATATTCTCAGGCTGTTAAGGGGCCATTAATATTGCACCCCCACAGCCTATAAATAACAGCCCACAGCCACCAAGAAAAGGCACATTTATTAGGTGCATCAATTCTGGCACTTTGCCCGGCTTTTCCCACATGCCCTATGGCGGTGGCAAGTGGAGTTCATGTTTGTGCGGTTAATGCCACCTTTGTATTTCCCAGTGACATCAAGCCCATGGCTTAGTAATGGAGGGGTATCTATAAGACTCTTCTCCATTACTAATCCTATAGTTATATGGTAAATAAACACACAGCAAGAATAAAGTCCTTTAATTGAAAGAATGACAGACTCCTTTAATGATTCTAAATTAAACCATATTCACTTCATCACCCATTCCATTTAAGAGATTGATTCCGGTAATAAAAAAAAAAAACAATAAAAAAAAAACACAACCATTTCCCTCACCTGTCCATCGTTCTGTCCCACGCTGTAATCCATGTAAGGGGATAAACAGTTTTCAACCTGGACAGTGTTAAAATACGACCGTCCAGGCTGAAAACCACTGGTGAATGAGTGTGAGCGCAGCGTCAGTGACTAGCGGTGACGTCATTGAGGTTACCTTTGGTCACTGAGGTGGCCTTGGTTAGATTCCCGCTAGTACAGTGAGAAAGTCTTAAGGTGCAGCGCTGAGCTCAGAGAGGTCACAGCAGTTCACTGTGAGAAATTTCTCACCGCTACACCATGTACCTTTTTCTCACTGTGCTAGCTGGGATCTCATTGAGTCCACCGCAGTTCAGGGACCCAGCTGGTTAAATTAAGAATCATTAAAGGAGTCTGTATTATTCTTTCAATTAAAGGACTTTATTCTGGCTGTGCGTTTATTTACCATACAACTATAGGATTAGTAATGGATAGGTGTCTTATGGACGCCTCTATATTATTAAGCCGTGGGCTTGATGTCACCAGACAATACAAAGGTCACATCAAACCCACAAATATTACTCCAGTTGCCACCACTACAGGGCAAGTGGGAAGAGCCAGGCAAAGCTGCAGAATTGACACATCTAATAGATGCACCTTTTCTGGGTGCCTGCGGGCTGCTCTTTTTAGGCTGGGGGGCAATATCAATGGCCACTTACCAGCCTGAGAATACCAATCCCTTGCTGCCTGCTTTAGCAAGGCTGGTTGTAAAATTCATTATTTAATAACCAACCTTGCTAATGCTGACAGCTGAGGGTTGCAGCCCAAAGCTGTGGGTTTTGCCTAGCTGGTTATTAAACATAATTGTATGATTTATTTAGCGTGCAGGCGCTGGCTGATGAATATTCCCATCAGCTGCTGCCTGCTCTCGCCGTCATTAGCTGCAGCAGGTGCAGGCTGATGGGAGCAGTGGTCCCATCAGCTCATGCTAATGACCGTACGTTAACTTTTTACCTCCGATCACAGCTGCGGGCTCACGCTGTCATTTGACAGCAGGGGATCCACGGCTGTCTGTCTGGCAGTGCTAATTTTACCGCCAATGAGTAGTATTTGCCATGCTGTCATGCACATGACAGCGCGACAAACCCTGTGTTCTGGGGGCTAAACCCGAACAGTAGCATGGACTTCCTGGTGAAGTCCATGTTCGGTGCCCGTGCTCGAACAGTAGGTGTTCAGTATGGACACAAAACTTTACTTTTCGGGTTCACCCATCTCTACTCTTTGGTAGTGGGAAGGAGCTCAGAAATTTCCTGAGCTTCTGGTGTGACGTTTGACTCACCAACCAGGCATGACGTAATCTGTGCATCCTGGCAAATTAAAAGCCGAGCCTGGGACACCGGATGAAAAGGAAATTCACTGAGGTCCTGTCCATGGTAAAGGGCAATGACGTGGACTGTGGACCGGGGTTGCTGGAAGCGATCTACTCATCTACAGTTCACGTTCATCAAACATGAGAGGTCTTTGATAAATTGCTTGGATTGAAGAGGACTTGTCATCAGTCAAAAGTGGTCAGCTTTCTCTCATTTTATTCCAATGATCCCGAGTATTCTGTTTTGTTTTTTTAAATGCATCATACAGTTTCAGAGATATGGGCCTTATTATTTACTCTTAATTTTTATGGTCTTTACCAAGGGGGTGGTGCTTTCTGCCGCTGTCCCAGTCTGGGTTGTTTGTCTGCAGCATGGCAGCCAATGCTTGAGCTCAGCAACCTGTGTTATCTACATAAGAATAGCCGCGGGGTTCAGTGATTGGCAGCAGAGACTGGTGTAGTAGTGCAGAGCCAGCACTGGACCAGGGGAGGATAAGTGATACTGAGTTTAGTGCAGAAAGTTTTCTTACAGAGGACAATCCCTTTTAATGTTGCAAATGATCAGTCAACACGTTTCAGCTGTGTACATTTAATGTAACAAAGAAAATAGTACTGTATACCGTATATACTCGAGTATAAGCCGACCTGAGTATAAGCTGAGGCACCTAAATTTGCTACAGAAAACTGGGTAAACTTATTGACTCGAGAATAAGCCGAGTATGCACCATCCCCTCATCCCTGTCCTGCTATGTGTGGCTGCCCCTGTCCTATCCTAGTATGTGGCTCCCCCGTCCTGTCCTAGTATGTGGATCCGCCGGCCTGTCCTGATATGTGTGGCTGCCCCTGTTGTATGCAAGGCTCCCCCGCTCCCGCATGGCTCGGCTTACCCCCGTTTCATCATTGTATGCATGGCTCACATCCCCCTCCCCTATCTTACTCACCCACCCCGCCGCCGTTCCTGCGTCTCCGTTGTCCCGGCGCCGGCAGCTGTTCCAATTGGCTATGAGGAAGTGGACAGGACGTCCATAAAAAGCACAGTTTTATAGCCTTGAATAAAGCATGCGACTCTTCTGAACTCTGTGGTTCCCTTGCCTGATTCTGGATGAGCACGGAATGGTCGGCATCTTGAATATCCCATCCAATACTACAAGAATTGGGTGCGTGATAGCTATTGGTAATATTTATAAATTGGTCTTAGACCATGAGGTGTCCTGTTCCTAGTTACCAATGGGGAGGAGCCAATGTTTTAGACAAATAAGAATAAAATAATCATCTAATATAAAATGTGTGAAGTGATGTAATATTAAAATATATTAAAATAACAACTAAATAAAAACATTAACAACATTTTTAAGAAAAATAGAAACATGCAATGACAATAATAACGTCCATACAGTCCATTTTCTACATTTTGTAAATATCACTCTTCATATAATGAGTTTGGACACTTCATTGAGTCCCTCAGGGGTTACAGTTTTCAATTTGTACATTGAAAACATCTCCCTTTCCTCAAGATATCAAAGCTGTTGTGTGACGTGACTAGGATACAGTCCATAGGGATAATAGTCAAAGTAACAAAATTACTCCATTGTTGCAAAATACAATGCCTTGTGAGATCGAACTTTGTAAATTCATTTTTAACCCCTTCATGACATATGCTGTAAATGTACGGCGCCACGGGATGTGTATTCTCACAAACCGCTGTACATGTATGGCGCGACGATCGTGCAAGCTCACTCTCTGCTATGATCGGTACAACATGATTGAAAAAGATGGCCGCAGGGTCACCCAGGTACGGTGGCCTGTAAGCTCATAACAGGAGCTGACGTGCGTCTTACCTGTGTCTAATTCATTGATCTAATTTCCTGCAAAGCAAAAGGATTGCAGATTATTAGATCAGTGATAAAGGCAGGGAAAGTTGATGTACCATCCTGTAACAAGGTAAAAGAGTTAAAAAAAAGTTTTTAAAAAATGTACAAATATTTTTTTTAAATCACAAAATAAAAAAAATCTAACAAATACATACTGTATATTTACGAAAAAACAAAACTAAACAAATAAAGTACACATATTTGATAAAGCCGTTAACCTGACCTATAAAACTTTCCCACTAGTTAACCCCTTCTGTTAGCACTGTAAAGAAGAAAAAAAGTGCAAAAAGCTGTGTTTTCTCATCGTACCGCTGATCAAAAATGTAATAAAACATGATCAAAAAGTCAAATGTAAATAAAAATTGTATAACTGAAAACGTCATCTTGTTCCGCAAAAAAAAAAACAGCATTCAGCTCCGTCATCAGAAAGATAAAAAAGCTATAACTCTCAGAATAGATTGATACAAAACAATTCTTTTTTCTATAAAATATTTTTTATTGTGTAAAAGCGGCAAAAAAATAAAAAATAAAAACAAATGTGGTATCGCTGTAATTGTCTTATCACTTTTACTACACCGTGAACGACATAAAAAAAAAAATCCTGAATTGTTGGTTTCTGTTCATTCTGCTTCCCAAAAATCCTAATAGAAAGTATTCAAAAAACATTATGTGGCCGAAAATGGTACCAATAAAAAAACGTTAACTTGTCCCACAAAGAAACAAAACTTCAATGACTTTGTAGGCTCAAAAATAAAAAAACTTATAGCTCTCAAAATATGGTGATGCAAAAACTTGTTTTTTGCAAAACAAAAAGCGCTCACTGGGTGACAGCAGCCAAACATTAAAAAATATATATATAAATCTGGTATCGCTGTAATCACACAGACCAAAAGAATAAAGTTGCCTTATCACTTAAACTGTACGAGGAACTGCATAAAAGTTAAATAAAATCAATTATTCACCTGATGTTGATTTGTTCATTCTGCCTCCCAAAGATCGCAGTAAGGCATCATCTGAATCACGTCACTTGGAGATATAGATGGAAACCCTGATGTAAGTGCTCAGCGTAGAGTGCCAGATAAATGTGATCCAAAATGTTATGTAAAATGTTCCTAATAAAAGCTTCAACTCAATCCAAAAAATAAGAAAGTCCTCACTCAGGTCTGTAATCTGTTAACAGAAATATAGGGGGCTTCCACGTTACTGGTAGCACAAAAGCTTTGGAAAAGTGCTATAACTCCTCGCCCCTCAAAAGAAATCCAGCTAATTCTGTGCTACCAAATCGAAATTCTCCCCTCTCAGTGTGCCTAAACCGAAGATATCATCTACATTTAGCATTTCTGTAGCGATGAGAGCCTGCTTAATTTACAGGGAAAATGCCTCAAAAAGCATGAGCTGGGCATAATGCAGGGGCATTTCAATGTACAGACTCTATTACAATGGCAGATTTGCAATTTTCGGTAACATTTATTGCTGCTATTTTCTGACAAACACCCAAGTGTCAAAATCGTCACTGCACCTGTAAAAAAATTCAGGTGTAATTTGATTTCATCTACTTGGGGTGCCAAGTTTTCTTACATACCATTAAAGAGGACTGGAACCTGTTTGTACACCATTAGGCCGGTTTCACATGTCAGTGGCTCCAGTATGTGAGGTGTCAGTTTCCTCACGTACCGGAGACATTGACTCACGTAGACACATTAAAATCAATGTGTCTCTGCACATGTCAGCGTGTTTTCACGGACCGTGTGTCCGTTTGAAAAACACGGAGACATGTCAGTGTTTGTGGGAACGCACGGATCACACAGACCCATTAAAGTCAATGGGTCCGTGTAAAACACGTACCGCACACGGATGCTGTCCGTGTGCAGTCCGTGTGCCGTGCAGGAGACAGCACTTACAGTAAGCGCTGTCCCCCCAGCTTGTGGTGCTGAAGCCCCATTCATTTCTTCTCTCCAGCAGCATTCGTTGGAGAGAAGGAATGAAAAATCAGGTTTTTTTTAATATTTTTTTGCGGTGTAAATAAAGTTCCCGGTAATCTCCCCCCTCTCTCCTCCTGTGCACCCGCCTGCTGGCATTAAAATACTTACCCAGCTCCCTCAGCGCATCCTCTCAGCGTCGCAGCTCTCCCTGTATGAGCGGTCACGTGGTGCCGCACATTACAGTGATGAATATGCGGCTCCACCTCCCATAGCTGTAGCGCCGTCTCCTGCACGGTGCGTGTGGTACCCAGTCGGCACACGGCTGCCGCATGTGTGCCACACTGATGTGCCACGTGAGCACACGGACACACGGATAACTCCGGTACCGGAATTATCTGGACGTGTGGGACAGGCCTTATACAGTAGTGCCATTGTCATCTATTCAGTCATAGGTGTGGCACCGGCGCAAGTTCAATCATCAATTTTTTGCATAGAGCGAGGCGGCTGTAACCACTTCTTTGGCACTGACTGCCAGCTGGACCTAATGCTGAGCCTGCTGTCAGTCAGTGCCAGGCTGCAGTTATAACTATACACAGAGTGGTGACAAACTTAGCGAAAGCCACACCGTGACTGATACCAGAACACTGCCACAGGAATAAAATTAATTTCCTCTGGGAAGCGGGGGTCTAAGTGCGAGCGCCACAAGGTGTCAGAGTGCTAATAACCTATAAATTAACTCGATCTCTGCAGTTTAATAGCACACAGGTTCCCTTTAAATGTTTTGCTGTACCTAGAATGTATCTGGTCCTTTATATCGCCTCAATAAACTTTATTTCATTTAAAGAAAAATTTTTAGAAATGTGCAGGTGTATTCCTGCTATTTACACCTAAGACTTGATGAATCGTGACCCTTGTGTTTTAGAAACTTTCTGTGAATTGCCTAACAATGAGGCATGGCTTTGTAAAATAGGGCTGAAGCTGGGCAAAAGGGGTATGGCCTACTTTGGAATACCGTGCACCAAAAATGGGTCAAGTTTTGTGGCCAAGCTGAATTGAGTCATGCTGAGTACAACAGACAAAAAAAAGATGGAACAGAAAATATGAAAAAAGAGATTGTTTATTTCATGGATAATAATAACAACAACACAGGGGCTTTTAGACGGAAGACTAGTAGAAGTTTTTTTTTTTATTTCATCCTTTACAGATTTACCCTTGTATCGAAAACAATATATGAACGTCACTGCAATCTCAAACATATGGTTTGAATCTACTGATCCACAAGCATGGCCGAGATTTTAGGCTAAAAAAAACACAAAATAGCCTCTTTACTAAGTGCTAACACTTGATCCATTAAATTAACTGGGAATTCCAAAATGATAATACTTCTTAATAGCAGTTAAAGCTTTAGAAACATAATAGTCTGATTAACAGTAATATGAAGATCTTCAAGAAGGTTAAAACAAAGTGAATGTGGGTGACAAAACTTTGCGATTCCTCACGGAGCTGGCAGAGAGGGTCTCACTAGTGCCAAAGAATACTCTACATCTGCAGGTGTCAAAAAGCCAACGCATTGTGAGCAATATGATGCGTTCTGGAATGACTGCTTTGAGTGTGTCAAATGTCATGTTGAAGTCACTAATCATCACTTAAAAAGCAACATTCAACTCATCTATAAATGTTTAGCATCCATTATTTATGTGACAGAACAGTGGTAAATGTGACAAATATTTTGAAGGAAAGCTTCCTTGTGGAAGAATACCATTTAAATTGAATTATGCATAAAGAATTATAAATGAAACTAAGCTACTAAGTAAAATAAATGTAATTCATTATCTCCACAGGCTAAAGACCTAAGAGCCTCAGAATATATTAAGATCCTACAGAACTATACAAAAGATACCTACACTATATTGCCAGGAGTTTGTAGGTACCTGCTCAAATAGCAAGTTGAGAGATTTTACACCAATTTCTAATTGGTGCATTAAGATTATTATATTGATTATAATGTGACATTACATGGTTTTCTAAAAAAGATTAAATTAAATTAGTGTGTCACAGTTCTGCTCTGCTGGTTTCCCAGGACTATTGTGGGCTTTATTTATGAAATGTGAAAATGTCTAGGAGAAAAAGCTTACTTACCAATAGAAACGAGCGAAAACTGTAAAGTTTGAGGTTCGTACCAGACACCTACTGTCCGATGCTGATCTCTGAACACGGACTTCTCCTGGAAGTGTTTTACAGTTCAGGGAAGGGAGACAGATTTTCCAGCTCCAAAGTTTGGGTCGCAATTGATTTCTCTGAGGTTCGGCTTTAGGTTCCTTGGAGTAAAGTTCGGTTGAACCTGACGATCCCAAACTTCTACGGATCCGCTCATCCCTACTTACCAACACTCCTGGGTTCCAAATAAAAAAGGGAGAACACTTTGAGGAGTCAGCTAATCTCCAAAGCCCAATGAAAACCTCTCAGAAATCAGTGATTCTGGGAGGCTGCTTGTAGCAACAAGTATTGGTGAGACAAGGTGAATGGGATGCAGAGGGCAGGAAGGAGTTGTGACCACCAAAGGTAAAATGGCTATGGCAGACAATTTCTAACAGAGCACAGTGTGCACCATAAAACTGATTCTCATGGACAATGGCCAGTAAAAGTTGGCGAGCATAAGAAAAAGTAGCTAAACAGCGAGGGAGCAGGCCTCACAGATCATGGAAAGGAGCTGAAGCATATATAACAAACTGCAATCTGCCTTTCTTAGTTGACACTCATTACAAAGCTGGAAATTTGATTCCATAACAGAGCAGCAACAAACCTCTTTTGATCACAAAGAGTAACCCTAAGGACCAGTTAAAGTGGTGAAAGCATGCTTTGGAGCATGAGAATGCATTCTGTGGAATTAGCAATCATCATTTCCTATTTGTCTGTCTGACATATAAATCATGGTTTAGACATGAGACAGCTTTTTGCTTGTTAGAACAGTGAATCTGTAATTAGTGCAGTTTAATTAGAGCACAAAGGTCCTTGGATGAAGAAGATAACCAGCATAGACTTTCTATGTTCTTGTCTCATCAAGTGTTTCCTGCATGTACCGCTGTTTCTTCCAACACTCTAAAACTAGCTGTAATATACTACATACTGTACTGTATAGTAGGGGGATCACTAATATTACTAGTATGATTCCACAAATAACTTGTGCCGTTACGAGACAAGTACTGCACAAGATGGCTGTGCCTAAGGGCTTATCTACCTTCAAACGTATCATCGTTAGGACTTTGATCGACAAAAGTGTCATCCCAAATTACATTTCTACCTGCAGAGTAAATGACATTCAGGACTGTACGTTTTGTCACACAACAAAATGGCTTGGTCATAAATGGGACCGACTAGTCTTGAAGGAATATGTATTAAGAA
The DNA here is from genome assembly GCF_032444005.1 of Ranitomeya imitator. Lineage (NCBI taxonomy): Eukaryota > Metazoa > Chordata > Amphibia > Anura > Dendrobatidae > Ranitomeya > Ranitomeya imitator. Next base: position 357,516,578 of record NC_091287.1, read on the forward strand.
TGTTAACGCACTGACAAAAAGGGAGAGGCCCACAGGGCACCCTTATCTGTATTTTTTATTTTTTTAGAATTATAAAAGGACCGTAGCTGAAATGTAAAGTTTGTGTGAAAGAAAATACACTTGTCCCATAAGCGTGTTTAAAACACGTACTTATATTGTTTGTTCCACTGGACACCAAAGATTACAATCTATGTTCAAAAAGTATTATACAAATGAAGAAAAAAAATATGAAAGGAAATATGTCACATCTGAATCTACCAATGTATTACTCTGGAAAATAACACTAGCTTTCAGTAAGGCAATAAAGTCACCAGGCTGCTTTGCCAGCCGCCACCATTCACTCGCTCTACTGTCAGAAGCTTCGACAGTGGAGTTAAAAGAGGTTGACCGGAATGTTTAACAAGTCATTTGGTATAGCTGAATTGAAAATTAAAAATGATTTTTTTTGTTCTATCAGTAACAGAGTTTTGTAGGGAACATGTCAGGTAGCACCTACCAGAACACTAAGTAATGCAATTGTTCTATGATTTCTTTTAGAGAATCGGCTAAGCTTCCACCCTGCATATTAGATAGAGAGAGTCGGTCTCCAGAATCTCATATTAGAGCTTAAGAATTCCACAGGCAAAATGAAAGACTTTTATCCAGACAGCCAGCTTGCCAAAGATGTTTGTCTCTAAAATCCACTGGCCTTTAGGCTGGATCTACATTCAGGATGCATATTTATTTTGGCATTGAGTGATGTACATGTTCTTCAGCAGCTTAGCAATGTTCAAAGCCTTCCGTGAAAATGTCTGCTGTTTCCCAATGTTACACCTGCATGACTTTCCCATAATAACATACACGGCGTTACAATAGCACTTGTTCCCATATCAGACATCATACCACTATTGTCGAAGATGCCAAAACATCAGGAAAGTTAAATAGGTCAGTCCCTAATGGCAAGTTTAATCTATATGAAATATGCAATGAAAACAAGATAAATGTATCATTTACTAGGTTCCATGCACATCACATGGGCCGTTGTTAGTCCCTGTAATTTTACATTATTAATAGAGAAGAAAATCTTATCCACACGCTGAAGAAATGAAATCCTTTGGAATGCACGCACTAATTGAACTGTGGTGTGAATTTTACATGGATTTTCTGGGACTTTTCTATTATTTCCTATTGGGCTAAGAACTGACAGGCAACTAGTTAACTACCTGTCTGTTCCGCCCGATGCCACCTGAGTGCCATCACATACCTCTCAGTCCGGCATGTCTGCGGCTTCACATCAACAGAGCAGCTCTCCCTCTTCCGAACTGCTCTGTCGACATCATGCTGGTTAACAGCCGGTTCCCTGCAGTTATTTAGAGGGGAGACGGCAGGAAATCAGCATGGCATCGGCAGTCATGCTCTGTCAACAGAGCAGAGCAGAAGCCGGCAGAGATCAGCGCAGAGAACAGGTAGTTAGCAACGACCAGCCTGTAAGTTCTTAGGCCCATAAGGAAAACAATAAAAATTCCCAAATAATCCCTTTAAATCTTAGCATGACAAATTATGCCATGGATCTCACCTTTTTCTTTTAGAGCCTCATTCAGAAGATAGGGTTTTTTTTGCATATGAGAAAAAAAATAGACCGTTTTTGTTCAGCATGTCAGATTCTGATTTTCAGCTACTTTTGCTGTTCAAGCCAAGCACAGGCACTCAGTGCCCTCCCGGTGTGGCCAAACATTTAAGTACACCTTCCAACCTTTATTGTTTTGTATATGAGAAAAAAATAGATGTCATACTGATGGTATTTATATTTAGATTGTGTCCATAAAAGTATAAGCTATCAAAACATATAAATAATTTAACCAAACATGGAAAAGCCATAAAGGAAAAATATAAAAATTCCCTGACACATAAAACTGCTGTGCCTCCCTCAAAAATTAAAATAAAATAATCAAAAAGTTGTCTGGACATTAAATTGTTATTATGAAGGTGTCAGCTCGCCATCCAAAAAAAACAAGCCCAGATCCAGCTACATCGATGGAAAAATTAGAGTTACAGGCCTCAGAAAATAATCATACCAACCAATTATTATTTATTTTTCCAATAAAATAAAAATCTTTACAAATTTGGCATCAACTTAACCCCTTTACCCCCAAGGGTGGTTTGCACGTTATGGACCAGGCCAATTTTTACAATTCTGACCACTGTCCCTTTATGAGGTTATAACTCTGGAACGCTTCAACGGATCATGGTGATTCTGACACTTTTTTCTCGTGACATATTGTACTTCATGAAAGTGGTAACATTTCTTTGATATTACCTGCGTTTATTTGTGAAAAAAACGGAAATATGGCAAACATTTAGAAAATTTCGCAATTTTCCAACTTTGAATTTTTATGCAATTAAATCACAGAGATATGTCACAGCAAAACACTTAATAAGTAACATTTCCCACATGTCTACTTCACATCAGCACAATTTTGGAACCAAAATTTTTTTTTGTTAGGGAGTTATAAGGGTTAAAAGTTGACAACACCATTTTATTTTAGGGACCACATCTTATTTGAAGTCATTTTGAGGGGTCTATATGATAGAAAATACCCAAGGGTGACACCATTCTAAAAACTGCACCCCTCAAGGTTCTCAAAACCACATTCAAGAAGTTTACTAACCCTTCAGGTGATTCACAGGAATTTTTGGAATACTTTTTTTCACAAAAAATTTACTTCAGCTCCAATTTGTTTTATTTTACCAAGGGTTACAGGAGAAAATGGACCCCAAACCTTGTTGTACAATTTGTCCTGAGTACGCCGATACCCCATAAGTGGAGGTAAACCACTGTTTGGGCGCATGACAGAGCTTGGAAGCGAAGGAGCGCCATTTGACTTTTCAATGCAAAATTCACAGGAATTGAGATGAGACGCCATATTGCGTTTGGAGAGCCAATGATGTGCCTAAACATTGAAACCCCCCACAAGTGACACCATTTTGGAAAGTAGACCCCCTAAGGAACTTATCTAGAGATGTGGTGAGCACTTTGACCCATCAAGAGCTTCACAGAAGTTTATAATGCAGAGCCGTAAAAATAAAACAAAATTTTTTCCCACAAAAATTATTTTTTAGCCCCCAGCTTTGTATTTTCCCGAGGGTAACAGGAGAAATTGGACCCCAAAAGTTGTTGTGCAATTTGTCCTGAGTGCGATGATATCCCATATGTGGGGGGGAACCACCGATTGGGCGCATGGGAGGGCTCGGAAGGGAAGGAGCGCCATTTGGAATACAGACTTAGATGGAATGGTCTGCAGGCGTCACATTGCGTTTGCAGAGCCCCTAATGTACCTAAACAGTAGAAACCCGACACAAGTGACCCCATATTGGAAACTAGACCCCCCAAGGAACTTATCTAGATGTGTTGTGAGAACTTTGAGCCCCCAAGTGTTTCACTACAGTTTATAACGCAGAGCCGTGAAAATAAAAAATCTTTTTTTTTCCCACAAAAATTATTTTTTAGCCCCCAGTTTTGTATTTTCCCAAGGGTAACAGGAGAAATTGGACCCCAAAAGTTGTTGTCCAATTTGTCCTGAGTACGCTGATATCCCATATGTGGAGGTAACCCCCTGTTTGGGCACACGGGAGAGCTCGGAAGGGAAGGAGCACTGTTTTACTTTTTCAACGCAGAATTGGCAGGAATTGAGATCGGACGCCATGTCACGTTTGGAGAGCCCCTGATGTGTCTAAATAGTGGAAACCCCCCAATTAGAACTGAAACCCTAATCCAAACACACCCCTAACCCTAATTCCAACGGTAACCCTAACCACACCTCTAACCCAGACACACCCCTAACCCTAATCCCAACCCTATTCCCAACCGCAAATGTAATCCAAACCCTAACCCTAACTTTAGCCCCAACCCTAACTGTAGCCTTAACCCTAACTGTAGCCTTAACCCTAACTGTAGCCTTAACCCTAGCCCTAACCCTAACCCTAGCCCTAACCCTAGCCCTAACCCTAACCCTAATGGGAAAATGGAAATAAATACAATTTTTTAATTTTTTTATTTTTCCCTAACTAAGGGGGTGATGAAGGGGGGTTTGATTTACTTTTATAGCGGGTTTTTGCGGTACCACATTTTGAGAGCTATAATTTTTCAATATTTTGGTCCACAGAGTCATGTGAGGTCTTGTTTTTTGCGGGACGAGTTGACGTTTTTATTGGTAACATTTTCGGGCACGTGACATTTTTTGATCGCTTTTTATTCCGATTTTTGTGAGGCAGAATTACCAAAAACCAGCTATTCATGAATTTCTTTTAGGGGAGGCTTTTATACCGTCCGCGTTTGATAAAATTGATAAAGCAGTTTTATTCTTCGGGCCAGTACGATTACAGCAACACCATTTATATCATTTTTTTTATGTTTTGGCGCTTTTATACGATAAAAACTATTTTATAGAAAAAATAATTATTTTTGCATCGCTTTATTCTGAGGACTATAACTTTTTATTTTTTTGCTGATCTTGCTGTATGGCGGCTCGTTTTTTGCGGGACAAGATGACGCTTTCAGCGGTACCATGGTTATTTATATCCGTATTTTTGATCCACTTTTTGTTCGGCAGTATGATAATAAAGCGTTGTTTTTTGTCTCGTTTTTTTTTTTCTTACGGTGTTTACTGAAGGGGTTAACTAGTGGGACAGTTTTATAGGTCGGGTCGTTACGGACGCAGCGATACTAAATATGTGTACTTTTATTGTTTTGTTTTTTTTATTTAGATAAAGAAATGTATTTATGGGAATAATATTTTTTTTTTCATTATTTAGGTTTTCTTTTTTGTTGTTTTTTTACACACTTGTAAAAAATTTTTTTTACTTTTTTACTTTGTCCCAGGGGGGGACAGTACAGATCGGTGATCTGCCAGTTTGCACAGCACTCTGACAGATCACCGATCTGTCAAAGAGCGCTGCAGCGTTACCAAGTGCCTGCTCTGAGCAGGCACTTGGTAAGCCACCTCCCTCCCTGCAGGACCCGGATCCGCGGCCCCCTCCCTGCGCGATGCTTCCCTGTACCGCCGGCACATCACGATCATGTTTGATCGCGGTGTGCCGGGGGTTAATGTGCCGGGGGCGGTCCGTGACCGCTCCTGGCACATAGTGCCGGATGTCAGCAGCGATAAGCAGCTGACACCCGGCCGCGATCGGCCACGCTCCCCTCGTGAGCGCGGCCGATCGCCTATGACGTACTATTCCATCTTTGGGAAGTAGGGCCCACCCCACATGGACGGAATAGTACGTCTAATGGCAGAAAGGGGTTAAATCGCACTGACTTGGTGGCCAAGTTATTTTTACAGCACATCGAACACTGTAAAAACAAAAGCCAAAAACAACAATGGCTGGATTTAATTTTTTTTAGCCATTTTTTTCCACAATTGGAATTGTTTTTCTCTTTTTCCAGGACCTTGTATGGTAAAATGAACAGTGTCTTTCATAATTACAACTTGTTCCCCCAAAAAATAAAAGCAGGTAGAAAAAAAAAGTTATGGTTCCAGCAAGAAAAGAAGGAAAAAAACTAAAGTGTATAAAAAAAGAGAAAAGGCCTGGTGATAAAAGGGTTCAAATTGTTCTGCTCGATTTTTATTGTCAATGCACCAACATCATCCGATCTCAGAGAATTACCTAAAAATGTAGGAGAACCTAGCAATGTGAAATCTTGTATGACATCGACTTTATTGTAGGGTATGGTAGAATAAAGCTACTGACCAAAGTGGCTAGGGTGTTAAGATGGATACCGTATTTAGGAAGATCATTTTAGGTACTGGACCAACCCTATAAAGGGAATCTGTCAAACGAAAAACTGCTATTAACCTGCAGATACGGGGTTACCGTAATTTTCAGGTTAATAATGTTATTAACCTGCCCAAAGCCCGCACGTACCCGAACACTGAGGGGGAGAAAATGAACTTTAAACCCCCCCCTTCCCCCCGATAGTGTTCCGGTTTCAGTCACCGGGGCGGCGTGAGTTCAGTCACTGATCTGAGAATATAGAGCGCTTCAACCTGTTCTTAAACGGACACATAAGCTGGATGCAGGTGTAACAGTGGTGTTGGTCTTTTTTCCTTCAACTCTACATGAATATTATTAGTACCCTCATACACCCCAACATATTGATCGGTTATAGGGGCTTTCAACGAAACTTGCCTATTTAAACTAGAGTGCATAAAATTGTGTGGGACATGTTAGCGACAGTGAGCGAAATAAAGCTACTTGATGGGACCAGTCATTTTGGATGTAGATCACTGTACATGTTGCAGTCGTTTAAATCCAGGCTGATGCACCAACACACCTCAGTCTGCTTTGATATTGATGCCATGTCTACACTTTTGCTAGAAGCAAACCTTCTGTAAAATACTATTTATCTTCTTGCCAATCACAAAATGACTGACTGACGGCAACACAGCGTTATCTGGGCCTGCTGTCTGTTGTGCGTTCTGCTAAGTGATGTCATCACTCGAACAGAAGAAAATAAGCAGATTATTACAGCGACTCGAAGCAAAACTAAACATCTGGGTTCTTTGCATGGACAGATTTACACACTGGCTGTCAGATAAAGAGCAGTTTGCCTGCTGCTTACACAACAAGAATGTGCCTGACAGCTTCTTCCCAGCTTAGGATCTGATTACATAAATAGGCCATTTCACCACTATTCCTAAGGACTGACAGTCTGTCGTAGTTTAAAGAGCAATTTCTTAACTATCAGCTTGGCTGTCCCACACACGAGGCTGATTAATATCTCCGGAGTTTTTCGGAGGGCCAATCAATTTTCTTTTTTATTATGATAATCAAGGATGTTTTATATAGAACGGTTCAGTAAAATGAAAAAAAAAAAAATAAGCAAAGCTCAAGGCGTCGTCAAAGGATAATCCTTGGATGTTCTTTATTACCAGAGCTAATTGCCTCACATGGTGTAAATTGTCATCCAACACATGGTATTAATAGAAAAGTAATCTGTTTGGTACTAAAAACTGGATGCATAAATGTGCCGCTCACATTAAAAAGTTGTTCAATTTAGCAACATCAAATACTGTGTACTAGACTTTAATTAACATGAAATATGCCTAATTAAGATTTTTTTAGAACCTAATTCAATATTTGTGTATTCGCAATTCTGCGTTTAAATTAAGAGGCTCTTTAGTTCTGTACTAATTGGTTGTAATAATTGTTTTACTTCACATATTTAAGAACACAACAATAGAAAACTGACTGTAGGATGGAGGCGCAGAACGGGCTGAGCAGACATATTACTGAAAGCCTTCCTCTACAGTATACGCTATGACATACCCCTGCGACTTAACACTTACTAAACACAAGGATGCTCATTATACTGTGTGAACTACAAATTCCTCCTAGGCCTCATTCAGACATCGGAATTGAATGTCCGTGATGACTCTGTTTTTTCACGGTAGAACACGTACCCATTAGAATCTATGGGGCTATCCACAGGTGCATGTTTTTTCATGGACCGTATGTTCGTGAAAAACTTACAGCATCGCAGATGAAAAGTGTCAATACAAGTCTTTGGGTCCATGAAAAACATGCGCAGCACACGGATGGTACTTTGAAGGTAAAAAAGGACATACGGACCACTGATGACACTGGTACCATTTTTTCACGTGCGTGTTTGAATGAGTCCTTAGATCATCTAATGTCATACCAAAGTGACATGTCTGAAGATGCTATAAGTGAGTACTCAAGGGCCTGAAACCCAACCAATATCTAAAATCAAAGAGGTTGTGGTGCTCTATAAACAGTAAAAACATCCAAATTGCTTCTAGAAAAGAACACTGTGCTACATGAAGGTGCAAGGGGGAACTAAAACCCAAATGCCAACCTACATATCGCCAGATGCCCTAACCCCTTCATATCCCCAAAGGTGGTTTGCACGTTAATGACCAAGCCAATTTTTACAATTCTGACCACTGTCACTTTATGTGGTTATAACCCGGAAAGCTTCCATGGATCCCGGTGATTCTGAGACCGTTTTTTCGTGACATATTTGTACTTCATGATAGTGGTAAAATTTCTTCAATATGACTTGCGTTTATTTGTGAGAAAAACTGAAATTTGGCGAAAATTTAACAATTTTTAAAATTTGAACTTTCATGCCCTTAAATCATGGAGATATCTCACACAAAATAGTTAATTAATAACATTTTCCACGTGTTTACTTTACATCAGCACAATTTTGCACCCAAAATTTTCTTGGGTTAGGAAGTTATAAGGGTTAAAAGTTGACCAGCGATTTCTCATTTTTACAAAAAAACAACAACTTTTTTTTTGTAGACGGACCACCTCACATTTGAAGTCACTTTGAGGGATCTATATGACAGAAAATACCCACGTGTGACACCATTCTAAAAACTGCACCCCTCAAGGTGAGCAAAACCACATGCAAGAAGTTTATTAACCCTTCAGGTGCTTCACAGGAATTTTTGGAATGTGAAAAAAAAAATGAACATTTAACTTTTTTCCACAAAAAAATTTACTTCAGACCCAATTTTTTTTTATTTTGACAAGGGTAACAGGAAAAAGTGGACACCAACATTTGTTGTGCAATTTCCCCTGAGCACATTGATACCACACATAATGGAGAAAACCATTGTTTTGGCGCACGGCAGAGCTCAGAAGGGAAGGAGAGTCACTTGACTTTTTACATGTAAAAATTCCTGGAATCATTAGGGGATGACATGTCCCGTTTGGAGGCCCAATGATGTGCCTAAACAGTGGACACTCCCCACAAGTGACACCATTTTGGAAACTTGACCCCTCAAGGAATGCATTTAAATGTGTGACGAGCACCTTGAAACCCCAGGTGCTTCACAAAAGATTATAAGGTTGAGGCGTGAAAATAATAAAATCATATTTTCCCCACAAAAATGTTATTTTAGCCCCAGATTTTGAATTTTTGTAAGTGTAGCAGGTGAAATTGAACCATACAATGTGTTGTGCAATTTCTCTTGAGAACACTGATACCCCATATACGGGGAATACTACTTTTGAGGCACAGTGCAAAGTTCAGAAGGGAAAAGGCGCAATACAGGAGTTCAGATTTTGCTGGAATGGTTTGAGGGTGCCATGTCACATTGGCAGAGCCCCTAAGGTGCCAGAACAACAGAAACCCCATATATGTGAACTCATTTTTCAAACTACACTCCCCAATGACTTCATCTAGAGGTGCAGTGATCATATTGACATCACATGTGCCTCACAGAATTGTATACATTTCTTTTACTAAAACGTTGTTATTAAAGGGAACCTGTCACCTGAATTTGGCGGGACTGGTTTTGGGTCATATGGGCGGAGTTTTCGGGTGTTTGATTCACCCTTTCCTTACCCGCTGGCTGCATGCTGGCTGCAATATTGGATTGAAGTTCATTCTCTGTCCTCCATAGTACACGCCTGCACAAGGCAAGATTGCTTTGTGCAGGTGTGTACTATGGAGGACAGAGAATGAACTTCAATCCAATATTGCAGCCAGCATGCAGCCAGCGGGTAAGGAAAGGGTGAATCAAACACCCGAAAACTCCGCCCATATGACCCAAAACCAGTCCCGCCAAATTCAGGTGACAGAGTCCCTTTAACGTTGTTGTTGTAGCCCAAAGTTTTACATTTTTCTAAGGACTGATAGAACATTTTTAACAATAAACTAAGGTCCATTTTTCGTGAGTGCGCCAATATCCTACATGTAATTGGGAAATATTTTTTCAGGCACAGTGCAAAGCTCAGAAGGCAAGAGGTACCAGATTTTACTGTTATGGCATGCAGGTGCCATGACCCACTGGGAGAACCCATGAGGTGCCAGAACAGCAGAACCCCCTTTAAGTGACTACTACAACACCTCTCAATTAATTCATCTAGGGGGGTGCAGTGATTATATTGACACCACGGGTGTGTCACAGAATTTTATACCATTGGGCAGTGAAGAAAAATAACTACATTTTTACCACCAAAATTTAGTTTTAGCTCCACATTTTACATTTTCACACAAAAAGTGGGTAAAATTGGCACCATAATTTGTCCCACAATGTCTACTGAAAGTGGCAATACCCGTATGTGGCTGTACAGTACTACTTTCCTAGAACAGTTTGCGGACTCCATATACAGAGCTCCTAATTGCTAGAACAGCATAACTCCCCCTCAAGTGACACCATTTTGGAAATTACCGTATATACTCAAGTATAAGCCGAGTTTTTCAGCACATTCTTTTGTGCTGAAAATGCCCCCCTCATCTTATACACAAGTCACTGTCCCAGAAAGACTGCGGGGAGGGCTTGCGGCAGAACAGCGGGTCACAGAGGCAGTAGACAGCGACTGTGGCTGTAACTGTGCCCACTGCTAGAGAAATGAAAATTCACTGCGCTGGCAGTGAATATTCATTTCTCTTATAGCGCGCGCAGTTACGGCCACAGCTGCAACCTTCTAGCACACATTCTACTTGCCTTCCCTGCGTGATCTCGCTGCATCTCCTTCCGGTGCCAGTCTTCCGGCTGAGCAATCATATGTCCCCAGCTCATTAAGGTAATGAATATTCACCCCTCTCCACTCCGGTAGGCATGGAGTGAATATTCATTACTTTAATGAGTGGGGACACGTGATCGCGCAGCCAGAAAAGCTGCTGGTGCCGGAACGAGACGCAGCGAGGGCACGCAGGGAAGGTAAGTAGGATGTGTCTGCTTTTTTTTATAGGAACCAAGCATACAAGGGGATAAGGAGCCATGCATACAAGGACAGGAACGGGGAGCCAGGCATACAAGGACAGGGATGGGGAGCCATGCATACAAGGATGGGGAAGGGGAGCCATGCATACAAGGATGGGGAACCATGCATACAAGGACAGGGACGGGGAGCCATGCATACAAGGACAGGGATGGGGAACCATGCATACAAGCACAGGGATGGGGAGCCATCCATACCAGGATAGGGATGAGGGGACAATGCATACTCGGCTTATACTCAAGTTTTCATAGTTTTTCGTGGCAAAATTAGGTGCCTGGGCTTATACTCGGGTCGACTTATACTCTATTATATACGGTAAACGTTTTTGGGAATTTATCTACAGGTGTAGTGCCGATTTTGATTCTGTGAGTATTTTCATAAAACAAGCAGCAATGAATGTTGCTGAGTGAAAATTGCAAACTGACGTTGTAGTGACCAGTACACTGCAGTAACCAGTGTGTTACAGTCACAAGTACGTTATGCCCAGCCCTTGCTTCTGGAGACATGTACCCTTAAATTATGCGGGCTCTCATTGCTTCAGAAACTCCAAACATTTTGATGCTACATTTGTTTAAGTAAACACTGTGGGGATCAGAAGGGAGGGGGTATTTGGATTTGGGAGCTGAGAATTTTCTGAATTTCTTTTGGAGGGTGAGGAGCCATTCCGCTTTTCCAGAGCCTTTGTACTACCAGTAACATGGAAGTCCCCTATATTTATGTTAACAGAGGACAGACCTGAGTGGGGACTTGATTTTCCTGTGGATTGAGTTGAACCTTTTATTGGGAACATTTTACATAATGTTTGGGATCACATTAATCCGGTGTTCTACGCTGAGCACTTACTTTGGGGGTTTCCTGTTGTGAATTCTGTGGCTGAATTCACTCCTGTGGTCACAAGTGGTACTGCAGCTTCTGAGCTTCCTCCCTCAGGTGTTCTGGTGAGCTCGTTAACTGCTTCATTACTTAACTCCGCCTGATGCTGCTATCCTTGCTCCTTGTCAATGTTTCAGTGTTGGATCTGAGCTTCTCCTGATTGTTCCTGTGACCTGCTGCTCTGTATAGCTAAGTGCTTTTTGCTTTTTTGTTGCTTTTTTTCTGTCCAGCTTGTCTTTTGTTTTGCTGGAAGCTCTGAGACGCAAAGGGTGTACCGCCGTGCCGTTAGTTCGGCACGGTGGGGTTTTTTTTGCCCCTTTGCGTGGTTTTGCTTTAGGGTTTTTTGTAGACTGCAAAGTTCGCTTTACTGTCCTCGCTCTGTCCTAGAATATCGGGCCCCACTTTGCTGAATCTATTTCATCCCTACGTTTTGTCTTTTCATCTTACTCACAGTCATTATATGTGGGGGGCTGCCTTTTCCTTTGGGGAATTTCTCTGGGGCAAGTCAGGCCTATTTTTCTATCTTCAGGCTAGCTAGTTTCTTAGGCTGTGCCGAGTTGCCTAGGTAGTTGTTAGGCGCAATCCACAGCCGCTTTTAGTTGTGTTTAGGATAGGATCAGGTGTGCAGTCTACAGAGTTTCCACGTCTCAGAGCTCGTTCTTGTATTTTTGGGTATTTGTCAGATCACTGTGTGCGCTCTGATCGCTAAGCACACTGTGTTTCTGGATTGCCTTCATAACACCTGACATTAGCAAACATAACAGTACAAGGAGCCTAACTAATGATTCTCAATAGAGGGAAAGAAAAAGTTCTGACATCATTTTTTTTTTTTTTTCTGCTCTGTGTTCACTTTTTTTTTTTCCCCTAGACATTTGGGTGATTCTGGACACAGGTGTGGACATGGATATTCAGGGTCTGTGCTCTTCAATGGATAATCTCGTTATAAATGTACAAAAAATTCAAGATACTATTGATCAGAAATCTATGTTAGAACCAAGAATTCCTATTCCTGATTTGTTTTTTGGAGATAGAACTAAGTTTCTAAGTTTCAAAAATAATTGTAAGCTATTTCTGGCCTTGAAACCTCATTCTTCTGGTAATCCTATTCAACAGGTTTTGATTATTATTTCTTTTTTGCGCGGCGACCCTCAAGACTGGGCATTTTCTCTTGCGCCAGGAGACCCTGCATTGAGTAGTGTCGATGCGTTTTTACTGGCGCTCGGATTGCTGTACGATGAGTCTAATTCAGTGGATCAGGCTGAGAAAAATTTGCTGGCTTTGTGCCAGGGTCAGGATGATATAGAAGTATATTGTCAGAAATTTAGGAAATGGTCAGTACTCACTCAGTGGAATGAATCTGCGCTGGCAGCTTTGTTCAGAAAGGGTCTCTCTGAGGCTCTTAAGGATGTCATGGTGGGATTTCCTATGCCTGCTGGTTTGAATGAGTCTTTGTCTTTGGCCATTCAGATCGGTCGACGCTTGCGCGAGCGTAAATCTGTGCACCATTTGGCGGTACTGCCTGAGGTTAAACCTGAGCCTATGCAGTGCGATAGGACTATGACTAGAGTTGAACGGCAGGAATACAGACGTCTGAATGGTCTGTGTTTCTACTGTGGTGATTCCACTCATGCTATTTCTGATTGTCCTAAGCGCACTAAGCGGTCCGCTAGGTCTGCCGTCATTGGTACTGTACAGTCCAAATTCCTTCTGTCCATTACCTTGATATGCTCTTTGTCGTTGTTTTCTGTCATGGCGTTTGTGGATTCGGGCGCTGCCCTGAATCTGATGGATTTGGATTATGCTAAACGTTGTGGGTTTTTCTTGGAGCCTTTGCGGTGTCCTATTCCATTGAGAGGAATTGATGCTACACCTTTGGCCAAGAATAAACCTCAATACTGGGCCCAGCTGACCATGTGCATGGCTCCTGCACATCAGGAAGTTATTCGCTTTCTGGTGTTGCATAATCTGCATGATGTGGTCGTGTTGGGGTTGCCATGGCTACAAACCCATAATCCAGTATTGGATTGGAATTCCATGTCGGTATCCAGCTGGGGTTGTCAGGGGGTACATGGTGATGTTCCATTTTTGTCGATTTCGTCATCCACCCCTTCTGAGGTCCCAGAGTTCTTGTCTGATTATCAGGATGTATTTGAGGAGCCCAAGTCCGATGCCCTACCTCCGCATAGGGATTGTGATTGTGCTATCAATTTGATTCCTGGTAGTAAATTCCCTAAAGGTCGATTATTTAATTTATCCGTGCCCGAACACGCCGCTATGCGCAGATATGTGAAGGAATCCCTGGAGAAGGGACATATTCGCCCATCGTCATCACCACTGGGAGCAGGGTTCTTCTTTGTAGCCAAGAAGGATGGTTCGCTGAGACCGTGTATTGATTACCGCCTTCTTAATAAGATCACTGTTAAATTTCAGTATCCCTTGCCATTGTTATCTGACTTGTTTGCTCGGATTAAGGGGGCTAGTTGGTTCACTAAGATAGATCTTCGTGGTGCGTATAATCTGGTGAGAATCAGGCAAGGAGATGAATGGAAAACTGCATTCAATACGCCCGAGGGTCATTTTGAGTATCTAGTGATGCCGTTCGGACTTGCCAATGCTCCATCTGTGTTTCAGTCTTTTATGCATGACATCTTCTGTGAGTATCTGGATAAATTCCTGATTGTTTACTTGGATGACATTTTGATCTTCTCAGATGATTGGGAGTCTCATGTGAAGCAGGTCAGAATGGTTTTTCAGGTCCTGCGTGCTAACTCTTTGTTTGTGAAGGGATCAAAGTGTCTCTTCGGTGTGCAGAAAGTTTCATTTTTGGGGTTCATCTTTACCCCTTCTACTATCGAGATGGATCCAGTTAAGGTCCAAGCCATCCAGGATTGGATTCAGCCGACATCTCTGAAAAGTCTGCAAAAGTTCCTGGGCTTTGCTAATTTTTATCGTCGCTTCATCTGTAATTTTTCTAGCATTGCCAAACCATTGACCGATTTGACCAAGAAGGGTGCTGATTTGGTTAATTGGTCTTCTGCTGCTGTGGAAGCTTTTCAGGAGTTGAAGCGTCGTTTTTGTTCTGCCCCTGTGTTGTGTCAGCCAGATGTTTCTCTTCCGTTCCAGGTCTAGGTTGATGCTTCTGAGATTGGAGCAGGGGCGGTTTTGTCACAGAGAGGTTCTGATTGCTCAGTGATGAAACCATGTGCTTTCTTTTCCAGGAAGTTTTCGCCCGCTGAGCGTAATTATGATGTGGGCAATCGAGAGTTGTTGGCCAGGAAGTGGGCATTCGAGGAGTGGCGTCATTGGCTTGAAGGAGCTAAGCATCGCGTGGTGGTATTGACTGATCATAAGAACTTGACTTATCTCGAGTCTGCCAAGCGCTTGAATCCTAGACAGGCCCGTTGGTCGTTATTTTTTGCCCGCTTCGACTTTGTGATTTCGTACCTTCCGGGCTCTAAAAATGTGAAGGAGGATGCTCTGTCTAGGAGTTTTGTGCCCGACTCTCCGGGTTTATCTGAGCCAGCGGGTATCCTCAAGGAAGGAGTCATTGTGTCTGCCATCTCCCCTGATTTGCGGCGGGTGCTGCAAAAATTTCAGGCGAATAAACCTGATCGTTGTCCAGCAGAGAAACTGTTCGTCCCTGATAGGTGGACTAATAAACTTATCTCTGAACTTCATTGTTCGGTGTTGGCTGGTCATCCTGGAATCTTTGGTACCAGAGAGTTAGTGGCTAGATCCTTCTGGTGGCCATCTCTGTCACGGGATGTACGTACTTTTGTGCAGTCCTGTGGGATTTGTGCTAGGGCTAAGCCCTGCTGTTCTCGTGCCAGTGGGTTGCTTTTGCCCTTGCCGGTCCCAAAGAGGCCTTGGACACATATTTCGATGGATTTCATTTCTGACCTTCCCGTTTCTCAAAAGATGTCAGTCATTTGGGTGGTCTGTGATCGCTTTTCTAAAATGGTCCATCTGGTGCCCTTGGCTAAATTGCCTTCGTCCTCTGATTTGGTACCTTTGTTCTTTCAGCATGTGGTTCGGTTGCATGGCATTCCTGAGAATATTGTTTCTGACAGAGGTTCCCAGTTAGTTTGAAGGTTTTGGCGAGCCTTTTGTGGTAGGATGGGCATTGACCTATCCTTTTCCTCGGCTTTCCATCCTCAGACTAATGGCCAGACCGAACGAACCAATCAGACCTTGGAAACATATCTGAGATGTTTTGTTTCTGCAGACCAGGATGATTGGGTGTCCTTTTTGCCGTTGGCTGAGTTCGCCCTTAATAATCGGGCCAGCTCGGCTACCTTGGTTTCTCCATTTTTTTGCAATTCTGGGTTCCATCCTCGTTTCTCTTCAGGACAGGTTGAGTCTTCGGACTGTCCTGGTGTGGATTCTGTGGTGGATAGGTTGCAGCAGATCTGGACTCAGGTAGTGGACAATTTGATCTTGTCCCAGGAGAAAGCTCAACTTTTCGCTAATCGCAGACGCCGTGTGGGTCCCCGACTTCGTGTTGGGGATCTGGTTTGGTTATCTTCTCGTCATATTCCTATGAAGGTTTCCTCTCCTAAATTTAAACCTCGTTTTATTGGTCCGTATAGGATTTCTGAGGTTCTCAATCCTGTGTCTTTTCGTTTGACCCTCCCAGACTCCTTTTCCATACATAATGTATTCCATAGGTCGTTGTTGCGGAGATACGTGGCACCTATGGTTCCATCTGTTGAGCCTCCTGCCCCGGTTTTGGTGGAGGGGGAATTGGAGTATATTGTGGAGAAGATTTTGGATTCTCGTGTTTCTAGACGGAAACTCCAGTATCTGGTTAAATGGAAGGGTTATGCTCAGGAAGATAATTCCTGGGTTTTTGCCTCTGATGTTCATGCTTCCGATCTTGTTCGTGCCTTTCATGCGGCTCATCCTGGTCGGCCTGGGGGCTCTGGTGAGGGTTCGGTGACCCCTCCTCAAGGGGGGGGTACTGTTGTGAATTCTGTGGCTGAATTCACTCCTGTGGTCACAAGTGGTACTGCAGCTTCTGAGCTTCCTCCCTCAGGTGTTCTGGTGAGCTCGTTAACTGCTTCATTACTTAACTCCGCCTGATGCTGCTATCCTTGCTCCTTGTCAATGTTTCAGTGTTGGATCTGAGCTTCTCCTGATTGTTCCTGTGACCTGCTGCTCTGTATAGCTAAGTACTTTTTGCTTTTTTGTTGCTTTTTTTCTGTCCAGCTTGTCTTTTGTTTTGCTGGAAGCTCTGAGACGCAAAGGGTGTACCGCCGTGCCGTTAGTTCGGCACGGTGGGGTTTTTTTTGCCCCTTTGCGTGGTTTTGCTTTAGGGTTTTTTGTAGACTGCAAAGTTCGCTTTACTGTCCTCGCTCTGTCCTAGAATATCGGGCCCCACTTTGCTGAATCTATTTCATCCCTACGTTTTGTCTTTTCATCTTACTCACAGTCATTATATGTGGGGGGCTGCCTTTTCCTTTGGGGAATTTCTCTGGGGCAAGTCAGGCCTATTTTTCTATCTTCAGGCTAGCTAGTTTCTTAGGCTGTGCCGAGTTGCCTAGGTAGTTGTTAGGCGCAATCCACAGCCGCTTTTAGTTGTGTTTAGGATAGGATCAGGTGTGCAGTCTACAGAGTTTCCACGTCTCAGAGCTCGTTCTTGTATTTTTGGGTATTTGTCAGATCACTGTGTGCGCTCTGATCGCTAAGCACACTGTGTTTCTGGATTGCCTTCATAACACCTGTCATTAGCAAACATAACAGTTTCCATCTAAATCTCTAAGTGACGTGATTCAGATGAAACCCCCGAAGGATCCATTCACTATAATGAGGCAGCAGAGTTACTCTGGACTCCATCTGGCCTCTGTCCATCGGTTTCCTTCTTTTCAGAAGTGCACAAAACTTTGGCCAATGGCATTTTAATTGAATCCTAAAAAGACAGACACCGCTGGATCACAGGTAAGACAGCATCCACAGTACCTCCATCTGCCTCATTATAGGGAATCTTCCGTCAAGGGTTCTGTCTGAATCAGGTATTTCAAAGATTTACACGGAAACCCCGATGTAAGCGATCAGCGCAAAGCACAGGATAAATGTGCACTGAGCCTTACTGCAATCTTTGAGAGGCAGATTAAAAAATCAATAGCAGGTGAAGAAAATTTGGCTTTATTTTTTACGCCATTCCTCATGCAGTATAGTTGATTAGGAGACTTTATTCTTCGAGTCGGTGTGCTTACAGCGATACCAGATTTATATTAGGTTTTTATGTTTGGCTGTTGTCACACACTAAAAGATGCATTTTATTGCAAAAACTACTGTTTGCATCATCTTATTTTGAGACTCATACTTTTTCTATATTTTGGCCCACAGAGTCATTAGATGGCTTGCTTTTTTTGCTGGACGAGTTGATGTTTTTTATTGTTACCATTTTCAGACATGACATATTTTGATCGCTTTCTATTCCGATTTTTGGGAGGCAAAATTTACAAAAAAACGCAATTCAGGGATTTTTTATTTCATTTTTTTTGTGGGAGGGGGGGGAGAGGGGCGATTGATGCCATTCCATGTGTGGTAAAATTGATAAGGCAGTTTTAGCCTTCGGGTCAGTACGATTACAGCGATACCTCATTTATATAGTTTCTTATGTTTTGGCGATTTTACACACTAAAAACTATTTTATAGAAAAAATAATTATTTTTGCATCGCTTTATTCTGAGAACTATAACTTTTTTACTTTTCCGCTGACAGAGCTGTATGGTGGCTTGTTTTAATGCATTGCATTAACCTAACGATCCCTGTGTGGCCTATATTAAAAAAAAAAAAAAAAAAAATTAATTAACTGGTTCATGCAGCTTTACATGAACACCCAAGCCTTACACTATGGCTGGTCCGAATAACTATAGCAATTGTTACCATCCACCTCTCGTGTCTCCCCTTTTCCTCATAGTTTGTAAGCTTACGAGCAGGGCCCTCACTCCTCTTGGTATCTGTTTTGAACTGTATTTCTGTTATGCTGTAATGTCTATTGTATGTACAAGTCCCCTCTATAATTTGTAAAGCGCTGCGGAATATGTTGGCGCTATATAAATAAAAATTATTATTATTATTATTATTATTTATTGCGGGACAAGATGGCGTTTTCAGCAGTACAATGTTTATTTATGTCTGTTTTGATTGCGTTTTATCCCACTTTTTGGTCAGCGGTATGATGATAAAGCATTGTTTTCTGCTTGTTTTTTATTTATTTTTCTATGGTGTTCACTAAAGGAGTTAACTAGTGGAACAGTTTTATAGGTCGGCTCATTGCGGATACATCAATAACAAATATGTCCACTTTTTTTCATACAAATATTTATGGGTACAATATCTTTTATTTTTTTATTATTTTTTGCAACTATTCTACTTTGTACCACTATGGAACTATCATTTTTTGCAGGCTGTTCACTTCTATAGCAGCAGCATCCAAATACTATTCAAACTATCAGCTCTGCACTGACAGAGAAAGTTGCTGATCATGCAACTTCCCTAGCTCTGGTGACCCGGATGCCGTCATGATGACATTGGATCACCATGGCAATGTTTGGGACCTGAGGGCAGAGGGTCTCTCATCGATCGCAGCATTTAGGGGGTTAAAGTGCCAGCAGTGGTGCATGACCCCTCCTAGAACTTAGTGCCGGGTGTGAGTTGTCAGATTCAGCTAATACCCGGCGGCGTTGGTGCGCGCACTGCCCGTGCAAAATCATGGGACGTAATAATCCGTCTCTGGTCAATAAGGCCTAGGGCACAGAGATGTATTATTATGCCCGATGTCAGAAAGGGGTTAAAGGGGAACACCCAATATAATTAATGGTTAAATTTGCAAAGTACGTATAAGGACTTTTTCACTTTATTGTCTTTGTTGCCTAGGTTAATAGCCACCGCTGGAGTGTATCACTATTGGCTGGTCTCCTAGCGATACAATGACTACACAATTTATACAATGGAGCTTGCAAGTGCTGCTGTCACGACTCCCGGGTATTACTGCTGCAGGGAGCACTACGCGCCGCAGTAAAGGAGTTGAGAGCAGAGCAGTGGGGAACTCACAAGGTAACAAACAGGACCTGAGCTACCTGACAGGAAGGAGGTGGTGGAGGGCGGTGCCAGACGCTGGGATGCAGAGGAGACGATATACACTGAAGAGTAGTTAAATGTGGCAAGGTTGAAACCAGGAGATAATGAGGTAACCAAGGGGTGAGGCGGAGGGAAAGTCAGAAAGGGAAGCAAAGGTCAGAAAGCCAAGAGAACAATCAAGCAGAGTAAAGCACAGAGAGCAAAACAAGCAAATGCAAACCGAGCACACACTCAAGGTGTCAGACACACAGACTAAACAAAAGTATAGCTAACAGGAAATCCTAGTCTGGAGTGTGTATAAATACCCCTCCCAGATCCAAAGAGAGGCCAGCAATATTAACCCTGAGAGAGCAGGACTTGAACCAAAATCCAGCTCACCATGACTGCATGTTGAAGGTGTTCAGAGCCTGGAAGCATCTTGTCAAGGCGTGGAAAATGCAAAATGGAAAGACTCCATGTCCACGAACTGTGATTCACATAAGCAATTCGGAGTACAGTCAGTGATACAAATTCATATGACACGCGTCATCGCGTTTCAGGTGTCTGCGCACCCTTACTCATGATTGATGCGGGTCATGTGAATACAACGGAGGTTACTCCATATTGTCCGCAGCTCCAGGGCCACCAATCTAATTGCACTACTGTGCAGGGTAGCAAGCACTCAAACCTGGAAAACTGATATTACGTCATAGAGAAAACCAACTGTGACTCATGTAAATGGAGCTAAAAGTGCACCAAGTGCAGGTGTAACTAAAGTCTGTACAGCGCTGCTGATAACAGCGAGATAACAGCGCTGAAAAAAGACGTCTGTAGAGGAATGTAATCAATGGAGTTTCCAGTGAACTGAGAAAATGATTATTTTGGATTTGTTTGTAAAATAACATTTCTAGAATTTATTTGCTGCAATAATTCTCCATTGACAGGAAAATTATGAAAATTTATTTTGGGTAAACTTCACTTCCCTTGTGTGTTCCACAGTAACATCTGATCACTAATTTATAAACATCTTCTAAAACCTTTTTTTGTAAACAATTATTAGGCAAACAGGATCCAGGACTGGATTTGTGAAATAAACAATATCACGGAATGGAGGAGATGCCGGAGAGCGTCCATGGCTGAAAGGCTAGGACACAGAATACGCGCGGCCATGACTGTAACCACATTACAATTCACAACCGCAATATTGTAGCTTGTTATTTAGGTCATAACTTAAAGAGGTTAATGCACACGCAAACCAGATAAGTTATGATGCCAGAACATCGCTGTGATGGGCCCCCCTGAAATAAGCACAATATTGCTTTTATTTTATTATGCAGCACGCTTCATACCGTGCATGCAGTGCAATAAAAACCGCCCCGCCTGCGTTATCTACTTATTAAATAGGGTAAAAGCATGCAAGTAATGGCTGTGCCTGGAATGAGTATTTTATATACAAGATTAGCAGATCAGGATGCGCTTGAATCTGCTATGTATTACGGTGTAGAAAAGCAGTACGATTTACAAAAAATCCAAAACAAACAACTAAAATATGAGGTAAGCATGGCATGGAATCATTGCTACATACATACAATAAATATTAGATGTAAGATGCTTATATTCACCATTACTTTATTACTGTGTGTTTTGAATACTTTTTCTCAGTAACTATTTTAAATGAGTCACATTAAAAGATCTTAAAGGGGTGGTTCACTACTCAGACGACCCCTCCTTAATCACTATGTATAGCAGCTACACTCACCTCTGGTTTCAGTCCTGTTCCAGATGTTGACACTGGCTTTCCAGTGGCTCATGTTACATTAAGTCATAGGAGCCCTGTAGCCAATCAGATTCACTGTCATCTTCTTCGGACAAATCAGACATCCAGAGTAGATGAGAGCGGTCTGATTTGCCCGAAAGAGTGTAGAGTGAAGTGGCCACTGATTGGCTACAGAGCTTGTGTGACATAATGTCACGTGAGCCCTGAGAAAGCCAGTGCCAACAGAGGAAGGGCATACAGCTGCTATTATTTTATAAAGGGGAACACAAAGAACCACTTGTACTGACTACTGCAGTCTCAGAACTTTTCGACACTTTCATGACCAGCGTCTTTAGAACTTAACAGAGCACCTTTGGCAGTTATGACCTGAGCATATGTGATGTATAGCCAGACACCAGCTCATGACAATTTTCATAAGAATCTTAGCCCATAACTGATGGGCAATATCCTCCATTTCACTAATATTCTTGAGTTTGCATGCTGCAACTGTTTTTTTAAATCCCATGAAAGATTTTCCGTGAGGGTCAAGTCAAACGACCATGAGGGCCATACTAGAATCTTCCAGGACTTCATCGAAAACCAATTCTTGGTGGACTTGGAGTATCATTGTCCTGTTGGAATGTCCAACAATGCCTAGACTTTAGCTTCCTTACAGAAAGTATGATTTTTATCCTTGGATTTCCTTATATTTGATTGAATTCATCGTGCTCTCTGCAGGGGAAGAAAAGCAGTCCCAGAGCATCAATGAGCCATCCCCATGTTTCACTGGGGGCAGCTTAGGCCTCATTCTTCCTCTTTCGGAAATATTACTGATTCATAAGCTTGAAAAGTTAGTTTTATTCCATCGCTGCAAAGAACTGAATCTCAAAACTTCAGTAGTTTATTTATATGGCTTTGAGCAAGCATAACAGGAGTAACTATTTTTCTGTCTTTGGATCAGTGATAGTAGAAGTGTGCACCTTGGAGTTCAGGCATGGAACTAAAGGTCAATACCCATGAGTCGTGTACTAAGATTCATCAGGAATACTGCCAGAAAGTGGAGTTTGACTTTACATCTGGGTGCTCGACTAAGTATTAACCCCTCTGTGACCTTAGACGTACTATCCCGTCCAGGTGCCCTGGGACTATCTGACCCTGGACGGGATAGTACGTCATAGCGATCGGCAGCGCTCACGGGGGGAGCGCCGCCGATCGCGGCCGGGTGTCAGCTGCTTATCGCAGCTGACATCCGGCACTATGTGCCAGGAGCGGTCATGGACCGCCCCTGGCACATTAACCCCTGGCACACCGCGATCAAAGATGATCGCGATGTGCCGGCGGTGCAGGGAAGCATCGCGCAGGGAGGGGGGCTCCCTGCGGGCTTCCCTGAGCCCCCCGCAGCAACGCGATCACATCGCGTTGCTGCGAGGGTCTCCCTACCTCCCTCCCTGCTCCAGGTCCGGATCCAAGATGGCCGCGGATCCGGGTCCTGCAGGGAGGGAGGTAGCTTCACAGAGCCTGCTCAGAGCAGGCACTGTGAAGCCTGCACTGCTCTAAGTCAGATCGGTGATCTGACAGAGTGCTGTGCAAACTGTCAGATCACTGATCTGTGATGTCCCCCCCTGGGACAAAGTAAAAAAGTTTAAAAAAAAATTTTTCCAAATGTGTAAAAAAAAATAAAAAAAATATTCTAAAATAATGAAAAAAAAATTATTATTCCCATAAATACATTTCTTCATCTAAATAAAAAAAAAACCAATAAAAGTGCACATATTTAGTATCGCCGCGTCCGTAACGACCCGACCTATAAAACTGGCCCGCTAGTTAACCCCTTCAGTAAACACCGTAAGAAAGAAAAAAAAAAAAACAAGGCAAAAAACAACGCTTTATTATCATACTGCCGAACAAAAAGTGGAATAACACGCGATCAAAAAGACAGATTTAAATAACCATGGTACCCCTGAAAACGTCATCTTGTCCCGCAAAAAACGAACCGCCATACAGCATCATCAGCAAAAAAATAAAAAAGTTATAGTCCTGAGAATAAAGTGATGCAAAAATAATTATTTTTTCTGTAAAATAGTTTTTATCGTATAAAAGCGCCAAAACATAAAAAATGATATAACTGAGGTGTCGCTGTAATCGTACTGAACCGAAGAATAAAACTTCTTTATCAATTTTACCAAACGCGGAACGGTATAAACGCCTCCCCCAAAAGAAATTCATGAATAGCTGGTTTTTGGTCATTCTTCCTCACAAAAATCGGAATAAAAAGCGATCAAAATATGTCATGTGCCCGAAAATGTTACCAATAAAAACGTCAACTCGTCCCGCAAAAAACAAGACCTCACATGACTCTGTGGACCAAAATATGGAAAAATTATAGCTGTCAAAATGTGGTAACGCAAAAAATATTTTTTGCAATAAAAAGCGTCTTTCAGTGTGTGACGGCTGTTAATCATAAAAACCCGCTAAAAAACTCGCTATAAAAGTAAATCAAACCCCCCTTCATCACCCCCTTAGTTAGGGAAAAATAAAAAAAATGTATTTATTTCCATTTTCCAATTAGGGTTAGGATTAGGGCTAGGGTTAGGGCTAGAGTTAGGGCTAGAGTTAGGGCTAGAGTTAGGGCTAGAGTTAGGGCTAGAGTTAGGGCTAGAGTTAGGGCTAGAGTTAGGGCTAGAGTTAGGGCTAGAGTTAGGGCTAGAGTTAGGGCTAGAGTTAGGGCTAGAGTTAGGGCTAGAGTTAGGGCTAGAGTTAGGGCTAGAGTTAGGGCTAGAGTTAGGGCTAGAGTTAGGGCTAGAGTTAGGGCTAGAGTTAGGGCTAGAGTTAGGGCTAGGATTAGGGCTAGGGTTAGGGTTAGGGCTAGGGTTAGGGCTAGAGTTGGGGCTACAGTTAGGGTTGGGGCTAAAGTTAGGGTTAGGGTTTAGATTAAATTTACAGTTGGGAATAGGGTTGGGATTAGGGTTAGGGGTGTGTCAGGGTTAGAGGTGTGGTTAGGGTTACCGTTGGAATTAGGGTTAGGGGTGTGTTTGGATTAGGGTTTCAGTTATAATTGGGGGGTTTCCACTGTTTAGGCACATCAGGGGCTCTCCAAACACGACATGGCGTCCAATCTCAATTCCAGCCAATTCTGCGTTGAAAAAGTAAAACAGTGCTCCTTCCCTTCCGAGCTCTCCCGTGCGCCCAAACAGGGGTTTACCCCAACATATGGGGTATCAGCGTACTCAGGACAAATAGGACAACAACTTTTGGGGTCCAATTTCTCCTGTTACCCTTGGGAAAATACAAAACTGGGGGCTAAAAAATAATTTTTGTGGGAAAACAAAAAGATTTTTTATTTTCACGGCTCTGCGTTATAAACTGTAGTGAAACACTTGGGGGTTCAAAGTTCTCACAACACATCTAGATAAGTTCATTGAGGGGTCTAGTTTCCAATATGGGGTCACTTGTGGGTGGTTTCTACTGTTTAGGTACATTAGGGGCTCTGCAAACGCAATGTGACGCCTGCAGACCAATCCATCTAAGTCTGCATTCCAAATGATGCTCCTTCCCTTCCGAGCCCTCCCATGCGCCCAAACGGTGGTTCCCCCCCACATATCGGGTATCAGCGTACTCAGGACAAATTGGACAACAACATTTAGGGTCCAATTTCTCCTGCTACCCTCGAAAAATACAAAACTGGGGGCTAAAATATAATTTTTGTGGAAAAAATGTTATTATTTGCACAGCTCTGCGTTATAAACTGTAGTGAAATACTTGGGGGTTCAAAGCTCTCAGAACACATCTAGATGAGTTCCTTAGGGGGTCTACTTTCCAAAATGGTGTCACTTGTGGGGGGTTTCTACTGTTTAGGTACATTTGGGGCTCTGCAAACGCAATGTGACGCCTGCAGACCATTCCATCTAAGTCTGCATTCCAAATGGCGCTCCTTCCCTTCCGAGCCCTCCCATGCGCCCAAACGGTGGTTCCCCCCCCCCCCCCCCCACATATGGGGTATCAGCGCACTCAGGACAAATTGGACAACAACTTTTGGGGTCCAATTTCTTCTCTTACCCTTGGAAAAATAAAAAATTGGGGGCAAAAATATATTTTTTGTGAAAAATATGATTTTTTATTTTTACGGTTCTGCATTATAAACTTCTGTGAAGCACTTGGTGGGTCAAAGTGCTCACCACACCTCTAGATAAGTTC
This sequence comes from Ranitomeya imitator, assembly GCF_032444005.1. Lineage (NCBI taxonomy): Eukaryota > Metazoa > Chordata > Amphibia > Anura > Dendrobatidae > Ranitomeya > Ranitomeya imitator. Next base: position 357,542,208 of record NC_091287.1, read on the forward strand.
CTTAGGGGGTCTACTTTCCAAAATGGTGTCACTTGTGGGGGGTTTCAATGTTTAGGCACATCAGTGGCTCTCCAAACGCAACATGGCGTCCCATCTCAATTCCTGTCAATTTTGCATTGAAAAGTCAAACGGCGTTCCTTCCCTTCCGAGCTCTCCCATGCGCCCAAACAGTGGTTTACCGCCACATATGGGGTATCAGCGTACTCAGGACAATTTGGACAACAACTTATGGGGTCCAATTTCTTCTCTTACCCTTCGGAAAATAAAAAAATTGGGGGCGAAAAGATAATTTTTGTGAAAAAATATGATTTTTTATTTTTACGGTTCTGCATTATAAACTTCTGTGAAGCACTTGGTGGGTCAAAGTGCTCACCACACCTCTAGATAAGTTCCTTAGGGGGTCTACTTTCCAAAATGGTGTCACTTGTGGGGGGTTTCAATGTTTAGGCACATCAGTGGCTCTCCAAACGCAACATGGCGTCCCATCTCAATTCCTGTCAATTTTGCATTGAAAAGTCAAATTGCCCTCCTTCGCTTCCAAGCTCTGTCATGCACCCAAACAGTGGTTTACCCCCACATATGGGGTATCAGCGTACTCAGGACAAATAGTACAACAACTTTTGGGGTCCATTTTCTCCTGTTACCCTTGGTAAAATAAAACAAATTGGAGCTGAAATAAATTTTTTGTGAAAAAAAGTTAAATGTTCATTTTTATTTAAACATTCCAAAAATTCCTATGAAACACCTGAAGGGTTAATAAACTTCTTGAATGTGGTTTTGAGCACCTTGAGGGGTGCAGTTTTTAGAATGGTGTCACACTTGGGTATTTTCTATCATATAGACCCCTCAAAATGACTTCAAATGAGATGTGGTCCCTAAAAAAAAAATGGTGTTGTAAAAATGAGAAATTGCTGGTCAACTTTTAACCCTTATAACTCCCTAACAAAAAAAAATTTTGGTTCCAAAATTATGCCGATGTAAAGTAGACATGTGGGAAATGTTACTTATTAAGTATTTTGTGTGACATATCTCTGTGATTTAATTGCATAAAAATTCAAAATTTGAAAATTGCAAAATTTTCAAAATTTTCGCCAAATTTCCGTTTTTTTCACAAATAAACGCAGGTACTATCAAAGAAATTTTACCACTATCATGAAGTACAATATGTCACGAGAAAATAGTGTCAGAATCACCAGGATCCGTTGAAGCGTTCCAGAGTTATAACCTCATAAAGGGACAGTGGTCAGAATTGTAAAAATTGGCCTGGTCATTGACGTGCAAACCACCCTTGGGGGTAAAGGGGTCAAAGACGCTTGTCATGAAGGGGTTCAATATTTCTGAGACAACAATAGTCATTAAAGGCATATACTGAAAAGTCATTAAAGGGATCCATGGGCAGCATAAATCAGATACCGGCTGTGTGATTGCAGATAGGTATGTTTTACTCTGAAAGCTACAGCGTGCCTTGGGTGACTAGTCGGAGGCAGTTCCCTTCCTTGACAGATCTCTCCCCATCTACATACATAGGAAGATACCTTTAAATCAACTGCGGTAGGGCTCGAAAAAGTCATCCTTGGACTGACCTAGTTCCCAGCCTATTTTTCAAAGTAAGTTTCCGGCATCAAAGGTTCAGGCAGCATGAATGCGATGACAGAGATTCCCTTGAAAAGTGTCATGTTGTGTTGAATTTGGAGAAACCACATATTATATTAGTTGTGTTCAGGTTTTTAAATTGCTTTTGTTTCATAAGCTTATTGCAATGAGGGCTGAGGAATTTTGATGTACATGTCCATTAACCCTTTGTATTTAAAAATGCATGTTTTAAGGGGATGTTTTAATCTTCTAAAATGGCCTAGAAGCTCGCTCTGCTATAATATAGACTTTCCTTAAATGCTGCACAGGCTTTTAGGCCTTTCCTCTGCAGGAGGGTGTCTAATTTAAGGTTTTCACTTACAACCTTTGACTCCCAAGCCTTAGTTTTTACCCTGTTTTCTCCCAACAAATACTTCTTATCGTTGATTGGATTTACCAGAATAAGCAGAAATTGAAAGAGACTGAATTAATAAGTGAAGTGTGAACTAGTGGCAATATTTAAAATATTAATATATGAAGTGTCGAAGGGGAGACAATTCTTGCACATAAAGAATGTTCTAATTGCTTTATATTGGGGCGGGCTATCCATCTTAAACACTCTTAATATAACACCATAAGCGGAGCACTGTTAGGTCTATCTGAATTTAGGCTGTAAGATGTTTACCCGTTCTTAAATCATTTTAAAATAATGAGAGCTTTAACATTTATCTAATTAACAAGTGCCTCCTCTGAATTAGAAGCACAGTATCATTTAGCCCACGGATGTTTAGTAAATTGGCTCGGTGGCACGTACGCTAATGCAGGGGAGCAGTTGCCGAGTCTTGTTCCAGGCTTCCTATAGCTTGAATTATAATTCAGTGATCACCTTAGATCATGGGCTATTCATAAATCAGACGCCTGACATAGGATGAAAAATTGTATTAATATATTAAACTTATTATATAGTACAAAAACGCTCTCTTGATAAATTACATTGTTCAGGCTTGACAATGATTGCGTTTAAAACATTATTTCTGTTTGCTGTTTTACGGACTGAGACCTCTTCATGAAAAATTTACAATGCTCTTCTGTGTTTCGAAGTCAAAGGGCAGTAGGAGCAAGCGGAGATAGAACGCAATGCTTTAGATTTGCTGACAAGAATGGTACAAAAAAAATACAGAAACAAATATCCTTAACCACTTACACACCATCGGGCCAAGAAAAAAGCCTTTTTGTATTACAGATACGACAGAACAGAAAAATTAAGATTTTTTTTGGACATTTTTACATAATGTTTAAAGTAACGGAATAAATTAAATTCTTACAATCAGGCCACAGTGTATCATGGATGACGCACGTATTTGATGCCAGTTTTTCCCTGGAGCCTCCTGATGAACCAGATGACGGAGGGGAAACACATTGAGCCTGCTTAGCACAAGATGCAGGTAAGTGCATGTTTCAAGATACCCCATGGTGTGGCATGGTCTTTTTGCTGTACCCTATAAACTGCTGGGGCAATTAGAGGTATTGGCTAGTTGATGACATACCCTGCGTACATCTTGCAGTGCCAACCCTCGCAGTCAGGTAGGGCTTCCACTATAGAGACAAATAGAGCTAATTTGATCATTTATCTTCATTTTGGGCACAGACAATTTATCTGTTTTATTGGCTCTGATAGCCATAAGCAGCAAACATTATTTTTGGAGAGGCAACCTAAGTGCATTTTCATACATTCTATCTTCGATGAGTGTAACCCATTAACCACGTATGTATATGAATTTGTGTAATTAGGTCAGCCCGTGATATGTTTTTGGCTACTATTCTGCCTGGCTGACTTTGGTATTTGAAGCCCCTATGGGGTCTGGTTCAGGACTGGTTTAATTTGATTCTGCTACTGCTATCATATTGAACCAGCGATCTACAGGAACAGATAGGGTCAATTGACATTGAGCGAGGGAACCATTTGCGCTTATCAAACTCCGCTTCAAGGTACCTATATTATTTTAGGGATAGATAGCAACACAATATACACACAACTTTGTCATTGGTTTGGGGCTTTTGTTGTCAACTAATTTTTGTGGATAAGTAAGCACCTCTGGATTGAGGCTATGTTGTCTTTTAAATTTACTTTATTTTTTTTACAAGGAATTATGAAGAGTACATTTTTAAAGAGTATAATTTCTTGTTAAAATGTTCATAAACTAATTTTTTATAAACTGAGAAATTAAATTCCCATTATGTCTGTTTGATTATTCTATTGATGAATATAAGTGGATTGCGCTGAGATTCAGGGTCGAAATCTAAAGATATAGGTTGGTACAGATCAGGAGTTACTGTTTAAATTTTGCAGTACTTCTGCCATTTGCTTTCATGCTGTTCATTCAAAATAGCTGCCTACACAAATCACGTAGTGATGTTACAGAAACATTCCCGTTATTTCTTTCATTCCCTTAACCCTTGTGAAGGTTAGTGCAGTGTAACTGTATTAATACACTCATTGATCGCCATTGTTCCCAGCGCTGCTCCAGTCCTCTTCTCCATCACGTGACGGCTCTTCTGACTCACAGGACCACATTGCACTCTATGTGTGAGTTGGAAGTCACTTTTACAGTATAAGCCAATAGAGCATCAGAATGAGACTCCATAGACATATTATAAACGCAACTTCTGGTTCACACATAAGAGTGTAAGTGTGGTCTGGTGAGTCAGAAGAGCCTTGATGTGACGAGAAGCGGACTGGAGCAGTGATAGCAGTTACACCACACTAACTCACACAGGTTAAGGGGCTAAAAAAATAATGGGAGTGATCCGAATTACTGTGCATACAGATATGTCTTTCTTTCTCTTTCCTTCCTCTTGGATCAACGAACCCCAATTTTTGTGGAGTAAGCGAACCATGAGTAAAAAACAAACATGATCTGTCAGGAGACCTAAAAGTTGTCACGTGAATTGCCCGTTGAGGTTTCCGGAATCATATTAAAAGATTGTATTCAATTTGATAAAGGAAACTAGAATTAGCACTTTGAGTTATACTAATCTTTCTTGAAAAGAGAACAGCTCAATTCAATCACATATGCATGGAACAGCCACAACAATAGTATCGCTCAACAGTGTTATCTATAGTCAGGTTCATCCAGCCACTCAGAAAATGGAATACTGGCACTCACCATTGATCATTCAGTGTCCTTTACTGATCTATATAATACAAGGAGACAGAGAAAAAATAAGCCATGGCCATTTCATGCCATGTAGCATATCTTCCAAGCATGGTAGTCTTGTACCGGTGTAGCTCAATAATGAACACTAAATGATCAATGGCGAGTGCCACTTCTTCACTTTCTGTATGGTTGGATGATTATATTTTTATTTGTACCCTGAGACATTGGAGTCCTTGATGCAATGTGTGAAAAGTTAAAAGTGGTCACAGTTGTCAGGAATGTTATAGTACAACAACAAGGTAACCAATGAGAAATGAGAATAAAACTGTCCATATACAACAGCTGTCAAACAAACAATGGCTTGGCAGATTGTTTGGTGAACAACCATCTGTCCTGACTCCTCCACACAGGAGCGCCTGCTCTACTGAACGCTCTTGTGTTCTCTACGATAGAGCCACTGCCAGACTCTTCTAAAGATGGCTTAGCTCGCTGACAACAAAAGAGTAGACAGTCCAAAATTGGACATGTTGGATTCCTTAATATCTCCATCATCATCTGTTGGGGGAGAGTAAGGAGGCCCCCATGTAAACTAGACGGTCAGCTGACGTTAGTCCAATGTGTATGGCGGCATTGACAATTCTGTATGTTAAAGGGCACATGCTATTAACAAAAAGAATAGCAATACCCAGTTGTGAATCTACGTATACATTTTTAGAAATACTCAAGAAACGGCCAAAGTAGAAATCTAAAAAAGATGCAACACAATGTATACTGCATTGGGATACTAATAGAAATTCTACATATTGTGTGTGAAAATATGTATTTACTGTAGAGCATCTCATATACTCACCATAAAAATACATGGAATTAAACCTCTACAGCAGATATTGGTGGGAAATATAATTCTTGGCGTATTATGATATTTTTCTCTGTGGTGCATAACCTTTAAGACTGTATGAAATGTCTTCTCTGGATCTGAAGAAGTCTTGTAGGTTCACACATTATTGAACTTTTGTAAGGAATCTGTGTGTAAGACTCGGGAGAAGCCACCCGCTAACAACCTACAGCACAATATATGTGTATCAGCTGGCCTTTCCACCCACACACTGATACTTTAAACTGGCTTTTTCAGCCTTGTGAAGATACTAATTGCCCTGTGCAGGAAAAAGCACAGTAAATAATGAAAATTTAATTCCAGTCTATGAATTGGCTTCACGTTCCCTTACATAGGTGCATGTTTCATTGAAATTTATGGCCCAAGTGTAACAAATAAAGGGGGCAAATCTATGAAGTTTAATTTAAAACTAGGCCGAGTTCCTTACACAATACATTATGACAAATGAATTTTGCCAAGGCTGACTGGGTTACTCGTGCTACAGTTCCATATTATTTACATTAATTACAGGAAGGCTGCTTTGTTAATGGTACGTTGTAGTGTAGGTCGCAGCATGATATGCTAATGATCTAAGAAAAATCAGCATCTCCAATATTTATGGTAATTTGCGTGAGAGGAAGGGATGGCCTTATTTCTTTATATTCCCGCATAGTAAAAACGAGATAAAATTATTTTAGTTTATGGAAGGGAATGAAAAGTTGTAACTGCTACTGCATTTGCAGCACAACGGGAAAACATCCGGTATTTTAAGTGCTGCGGTGGCTGAAAGTTTGATCAAAGTGCAATAATAAGACAATATCCCTATTCATTATACAAGCCCCAGTCACTCGGTAATGGAAGGTTTGTTCTTTGGTTGAGTTAATGGCTTAGAACAGAATTTTACAATTGTAACATCTTGCATGATGCATAACAGTTCTCCGGATGAAGATAACCTGGTCAGTCCTAATCGATTTCTTAGCCCAGCAATAAACCTGTAAAATGACTACAGAGGTGCCAAAATGTGGGTTTGCTCATTACATGGGACTCCGTACGGCCACACTTTTGAAGGCAACAGAAAACCTTGAACGTCCATAAAACATTAGGTTTGGGCACAGAAAGAAAGAGACACCATGTGCAAGAACAAGGCCCCTCTGTGTATGTGATAGAAACTGCTTGCTGATTCTGAAGGTGGAAATGGGCCCCTTCATGTCAGCACAGGTTGCACCAATGATATGTCCCCTATTTGGGAATCACCTATACATCCATGTGTTTTTTTTTTTGTTTGTTTTTTTTTTTGGAGGGGTGAAAGGTTACAAAACATGGCAAAGAAAAGAGAGTGTTATAAAATAAACTAACCATTACTACCAACTTAAAGGGAACCTGTCACCCCGTAAATCGCGGGTGGGGTAAGCCCACCGGCATCAGGGGCTTATCTACAGCATTCTGTAATGCTGTAGATAAGCCCCCGATGTTACCTGAAAGAGGAGAAAAAGACATTAGATTATACTCACCCAGGGGCGGTCCCACTGCTGGACCGGTCGGATGGGTGTCTCTGGTCCGCTGCGGCGCCTCCCATCTTCATTCCAAGACGTCCTCTTCTGATCTTCAGCCACGGCTCCGACGCAGGCGTACTTTGTCTGCCCTGTTGAGGGCAGAGCAAAGTACTGCAATGCACAGGCGCCGGGCCTCTCTGACCTTTCCTCAACAGGGCAGACAAAGTACGCCTGCGCCAGAGCCGTGGCTGAAGATCAGAAGAGGACGTCTTGGAATGAAGATGGGAGGCGCCGCAGCGGACCAGAGACGCCCATCCGACCGGACCAGCAGCGGTACCGCCCCTGTGTGAGAATAATCTAACGTCTTTTTCTCCTCTTTTGGGTAACATCGGAGGCTTATCTACAGCATTACAGAATGCTGTAGATAAGCCCCTGATGCCGGTGGGCTTACCTCACCCGTGATTTTCAGGGTGACAGGGTCCCTTTAATCCACCATTACTTCATTGGTTTCCACCCACCAGACTATCCTGCACCTACAGCCGAGCACCGCGCATGCACCATGTACAGTATATTCTAATGTAATTCTTCTCTCTGTTCTGTGTATGGTATCGGACACCACCGATAAACACTAAATACAGATTCAAATTAAAGAATTATCCCCCCAAAAAAATAAGTTATCCATTTTTATATGACAGGAGATTGCATAACTTGCGGATCGCTGGGAGATCATGCATTAGGGGCTCTGGAAACCCAAGAACAAGGATGCAGCCTGTCCTGAATGGAGTGGAGATAAACTTGCTCAGCCTCTGCTCCAGTCATTCTCAAATGAGCTTCTGAAGAAAGCCATGTGCACCAATCCAATTTCTCCAGCAGTCCCAGTGTCAACTAATTTAGTGGAGGTCGAGCATACCATCTCCATTCCATTCAGTATGGGCTGCAGAGCCGTGGTCTTGGATCACTGGTGGTGTAGAGGGCAAGTGTCCTATCTATACCAGACAATGGCTTCCATCTTGTGTTCAAAGTCTATGATGACGAAGACATAATGGGAATGTTTGAGAGTCAACAGATTCTACATCAAGATTTCTTGTTGGATGAACTTGGTCGCGCACACACTTACTGCTCCCATCCTTCCAATATCAATAAAACTAATCCAGAGATCCTAAAGTCTCTGGCTGACTGAGAGGTCATATTTTCTGAGCACAGAACAGCCACAAGTTGGGGAAGTCCTTTTTAATGTATGTGGATTTACTTAGTACTGAGTGTGACAAATGATCCACTAGCAGCTAGGAGTCGGTGCAGCTGGCAGGATTGGTGGGGAGCGACGAACTCGGGAATCTTTGAGCAGAAGGATGGATGAAGTGAAGTTAGGTGGGATAGAAACAGGTAAAGCACGATGTGCACAAGAATAGTGCAATGAGAGTCTTGAATAGCAATCTGAAGACACAAGGGTGTGTCCTAATGGGCTTTAAAAGGCCTAGGGAGATTATGTCACAGGCCGGGGAACCTGCAAAGGCCAATGTGGAGCACAGCAGAGGACAATGGCCTGAGGTGAAGGGAGCAGAGCCCAGACTCAGGGCAGGTGTGTAACAACAGGCATGACAAAACTGTGAGGAGCAAGAAAAGAGCAGTAGGTAGTATTATTTAAAAAAATGTTTGTGAATTCTCAGGAAAACTGTCAGCAACGCCCATATGATTTGGTGTGGATCTGTAGCTACAGTCTAAAGGTACCGTCACACTCAGCAACTTTGCAAAGAGAACGATAACAATCCATGATGTTGCAGTGTCCTGGATAGCGATCTCATTGTGTTTGACACGCAGCAGCAATCTGGATCCCGCTGTGCCATCGCTGCTCGGAGCTAGAAGTCCAGAACTTTATTTAGTCGCCAGGTCGGCGTGTATCGTCATGTTTGACATCAAAAGCAACGACGCCAGCAACAAGCATAGGGCCCCTAGATGTGTGTCGGATCGGTACACTCTAGCTGTTTGACATGGAGCTAACACCAGGTTACATGGAGCTAACAACCAGCGAGAACGAGAAGTGAGTCGCCGTTAGGCTACGTTCACACTAGTGTTGCGCCGCCCTGCGTCGGCGACGCAACGCGCGATGCGCGCAAACGCGCGCAAAAACGCGTGCGTCGTTTTTTGACCAAAATCGGACGCACAGAAATTGCAACTTGTTGCATTTTCTTGCGTCCGACGCTAGCGTCGGAAACGACGCAAGTGTCGAAAAACGCCACACAAAAAACGCACGCGTCCCCTATGTTAAACATAGGGGCGCGTCGCCGCTGCGTCGCCGGCGCAACAGCGACGCACATTGGCGGAACGCCAATGTGAACGTAGACTTACGTCACTGGATCGCTCCTGCATCGTTCTGGAGTTGCTGTGTTTGACGTCTCTACAGCGACCTAAACAGCGACGCTCCAGCGATCTAGTTTAGGCCGGCTCGTTGTCTATATCGCTGCAGCGTCGCTGAGTGTGACGGTACCTTAACCTGTGGATTCTTCTAGATGCTCTGCGTTTTTACCATTTGTGGGGGTCTGCAAAGTCGGACCTACAACAATAATATATGGAAAAAATCTTTGCTAAAAAACCCCCATAACGACCTTTTTTTTTTTGTTGATTATTACCCCGGAGTGTCAGTCTAGTCTCTTTGTTACGGCGCTTGAGATAAGAACAGTGGACAGAAGAGCAAAGCAAATCAGATTTGGTTGATGTATGGAGGATTTCATTGCAAACATATATGCTAATATCTCCTACATAACACTGGCAGCGAGTTGCGCATTTCACTTCTTGTCTGTTACTTATTGCTTATTCAGTCCCTTGTTTGCGCAGACGCTCCAGCCATCTAATAAAGGGAGAGCGTGTTGGGTGTCATATTAAATGTGGCTGTTCTCCGCAGCATGGGCACATACAATGACACTCAGTTATGGATCATCTGCCGGACAATGACTGGGGCTTATTCTGTGCCTGACAGGCCGCTCCGGATTCTGGAGGAGAAGTCCTAATGCTTCTGACTATCTGTACGTGGCCACACATATCAGCAGAATTTCCAAATTAATGCTGAGACTAGTTTACAGTCTTTTGTTCAGTGGCGCTTACTCTTGCTGATTGTGTCCTAAATAATAAACTGTAGCCTCGAGCAGTTTGCCTCTGAATGCTTATGATGAGATCTCATTCATCTAAATCTAGTGGCCAAAGGAATAAAATAAATCAAGAATTTCCCAAATATAACAATATTTGTGTTCTGCAGATAATTGATGACTCCAGCTGCACTAATTAAAATCCATCTGAGATTCATTAATCTTGGTCACAAGGTCCAATTGCTACAATCCCACACCCGGCATAGACCCTGCACTGTCCTTGCACTTTCCAGGTACTGTCAGTAAGACAGGAAAGGAGAAAGCGGAGGATACGATAGAGGACATGTTACATTTCTGTAGAAGACTAGAGCAGTAAATCACATAAGGAGAGAGCGGGACACAATCCAATCGGGAGAACAGTATCAGAAGCTTTTTATGGGTATTTAAAGGGGTGTCTAATACTTGTGCATGTACCCTTTTATTACAGCTTCTGTCAAATGTTTCAGAGCCAAGTAGCAACTCCCATGTCAGAGCATAAGACGTGTCAGCAATCCGTCAGCAGGTTTTTACTACCTCATCTAAGAGCAGCATAATGTAAGGGCAGAGACCCAGATTCCAGTTTATTGGGTGCAGCAGTTGTGATACAATCAGAGTGTTTAGATGTATCATGCAGCAGAGCTCAGAAAGCTAGCCCCGCCCACACCATTGATTGGCCGCTGTGCACATTGTATATTGACAGTGACAGCTAATCAGTGCTGGGGGCGTGGCTGGACCAAGATGCTGCTAGTCCGGCAGTGATCATCTCCTGCTGATAAAACACTCACTGTATTGAAACAACAGCACATAGCCTAACAAGTGACACATTGCTGAAATCAGTGTCTCATCCCCATCTTATGGTACACTAATATTAATTAGCAAAAAGCCGCTGACAGATTCCCTTTAAAACAGAGCTGCATCTCCAAGTGGAGGTGATGGCCACAGCGCACACGCAGAAATTGTTAGCTCACACCTTATACTTCTGGTAACTTATCCTATCCCATCATCTTAAAGGTGTTTTCCAGTATTAAAGGAGTTGTCAATCATTGGGGTGTTAACTGAGAATCTGATAGTGAGCTTGTTTTGATGGTCTAACAGAAGAATTTGTTATAACTGTTATATCTGTCTTTTACTACGTCCTTCTTAGCGGATTTTAACAACAAATCACATCAAAGTGGGATGTGCAGTGAAACAAAGAGTCAGTAAAAGCCAAAAGCTGCAAAAATCTGAATGAAATCCAATTGCATTTCTCCCGCTTTTAATTATGGTGTAAAGAAAAGAGGACACAAAAATGTTTGATGTAAAATATGTTGATATATAAGACAAAGGTAGACTAGGATTTACATAGTCCGGAATGACAACTGTCTAGGAATAAAACACAGTTCCCTGCAATCAGAATAACAAGAATTAACATCCTGAATTAATGCATGACCTAAATCTCCTGTTTGTCCACATATAGACAGATTGCTTTAATACGTGCACCTGTGCATCAAAAGACCAGAGGTAATTAATCACAGGAGCCGCTGTCTTCTTATGGGATTGAGGGAACCAAATGTAGAATGTATCAATGAACAATGAAAAAATGGGGAACATAGCGCAATGGCAGACATGAACAATGCTGGTCTACTAAAAAAAGTAAAGATAATAAACAACACTATATGAAAAAAATCATTTATAGCTACAGAGATCCTATGAGCAGGTATTAACATACAGTGGTAGTAGCATGACTGCACAGGCGTCGAGCCCTACTTAAAAGGATACTTTATTAGTAGAGATACGATGTGCCTAAGCCTAAGCCACATGAAAAGCAGATTAGAAGTGCATTGGGGGTGGGTCCGTGCACTAGGGAGCAGCAGGTTAAGTGCACCGACATTTCCCAAAGCTCTTCTTGCCAAATTTGATTATGGCTTCTATGTAAGCTTTCTTATGATTGGTACATCGTGTCTCTACAAAGCAGGTATTATTTTTTTCTAGGGGTCAAGTACCTAACCAGTGACGGTAAGCAGAATGTGCAGGAACGGGATTTCTGTTTGCGCATATGATATCAAAGGGTCGGCTGAAGACAAGGAGAGGAGGAATCTTGCATAATGAAGACCGGAGGCAGTCTTATCTTCGGGGCAGCCGATGCCCCATAGCCTGGAAGACCGAAGATATAAAGGATGATTCTTACTGAACAAGGCCGCATCCAGGAGGCATATGGGTATGACTAATTCCAGCTGTATACAACCTGTATGCCCATAGTAATAACTCAAAAAGCTCAAAAGGGTGAGTATACAACCTGTATGCCCATTGTAATAACTTAAAAAGCTCAAAAGGGTGAGTATACAACCTGTATGCCCATAGTAAGAACTTAAAAAGCTCAAAAGGTTGACAGATTCCCTAAAAGATGTCAGTGGAACAACAGTGTTTTCAAAATGAACAATCGCCAGTGTTTTCCTGAAGTGTATTCTCCGTCATCTTTTCCCTTATTTTTGCGGCGTCTTTGTTCTATACTTTCAAGTATACAAAACAGGTGGCTTCCAAATGAAGCCGCTGAAGGAATGAACATCATACTCTTTTTTTAACTGCTTCAAGGATTCTGAGCCGTTAGGTGGATAAAAAGTGTGAAGAGACCGAACATGCACACAGCAGTGTCGATTTGACACCGCTGTGCATTCCATTAATTTTTAAGGTGGAATCCACCTGTAAAAAAACAAACAAACAAAACACTGTGCATACCCTTACCAGATTCTAAGAAACCTTACTGGCCAAAGAAACCATTCACGCAAATATTTCTGTAGGTGACAAAATGTCCCTCTGTCCTGTATGAAGTGTACACAAGAAGAGGAAACATTATTAGAGCTAGCGAGCAGAAAAATACCTTACGCCGTCCTACGGGGGTTTAGTATCCGGCATTCGCACATTCCCCAGTGACATTCTGTTTGTGAGGCTAAAACAAGGTTTATATTGAAATCATAACTGGATCTTTACAAGGAAATATCCAGGTAATAGCTTGCGCATACATATATTCTCGGGAATCTGACAAGGTTTTATAGCGCCAGATATTCTATTCCTTGTTACAGAAAAAGAAATGTGTCAAAAACTTGTGGTTTAGATAAATATCTACAGAAATAGCTATAACTAATGTTAATAACTAAGCTGCCTCGCAAACCATAAATACTGGGGAAAATAAATAACTCCCAGAGACAACTGCGCAATGTGCACTATAGCAAAGGCAACATTTAAGAAATCAATCATGGCAGCCAGCACAGCCATAAGCAGCCTTTATGAAAATACTTGTAAACATTTATTAAATGTAAATCCCTCTTCAGGATCTGGGTAGTAAGTGAAACCTATTTCTTCATGCAATTTGGGCTTTGGCACCGAGCAGATAAAGGTGCAGATTTGTTTCTCTCTTTTTTTGCAGCTCCCATGTATCGGCACCGGCGCGCTACCGTGATTTACGCGAGTTTCAAAAGGATTTGACAACAAATATAAATAATAATACGCAGAGAGAGTGCACAAGGCATAACGTATCAGGAAATGTATTGTTATTAGGGAGCGTGCAGGGTTAACATCGACAAAGAAAGCTAACATTACATCTTGAAATAGGGGCCCTATGAATACACAACACAACGGTATCCCCCGTTACACGGCTTACGCGCATCTGTTACTTTTCACCACCTTCTGCCCAAATGTAGGCCGGGAAAGAAATACACCTGCCGGCAAATATAAGGACTTGGGTATGTAGCATGCAACCGGCAGTACCTCTTTCTGGAATTGATCCTTAAAGGATTGGTCCATTCCTGGGCATCCGAGCTTCATCAATTCAGGACCCTAACTACAATACACAGAGTCTAGTTGTGCCGCTGCTCATTGACGTGATTGTGGTAAATGGTAAAGAATATAGAACATCGATGAGCTTCATCCAGATTGGCAGCTGCAGTTGGCACGTGTCTCTCCGGGAACAGAGGCGCCGCTCTTGGAGGTGAGCATCCATTGTTTTCATTTTAATTAGGATGTTGAATTGACTAGGCGGGAGTTGTCCAGTAGTAGACAGCCCCTTTAATTGGACAACCCCTTAAATTGTACTAAATAAAAAGATTGTAAATCACAATTTAGTGAAAATATTTTCTCACCCCTATGAAAATGCTCTACAGTGCTGGCCACTAGGGGTCGCAGTCCTCTGTACCTTGCAGTCCACTCTCTGTTAGATTAGGTAGTGGAGGATTGGCTCTGCTGCAGTAATGGCGGAAGCACCAGAGCTAAAAGCCTGTATATTCATTTTATATCTGGATGGAATAGCGGGCACATGTTAGGGTAAAACATCCAAACATACAATAAATAAAGCAAAAGAAAAGACATTACTGCCTAGAACATGGGAGGGCAAGGTAGGCAGGTGCCGAGGGCCCGAATGAGAAGGAATACACCAAATAAAAACAACAACGCCCGGCCTTCAATTAGAGCTGCTGACAACTGAGTAGATACTAGCATACGAGGCGGAGGATGGTTTCCGCCACACAGGGACCGGGTCTCACATTGTGGCAGGTGCCCACTCCCTGTGGAGAGAAGCCATTGGAAGTGGTGAGGGATGGAGCCATGAGAGGAACTGCCAGGGCTCTGCACTGCTACATAAAAGGTAGGGAAGATGGTAGGCCCTGGCATAAGGCTAGGGCTACTTGTACACGACTCGCTTGCCACAAACTTCAACGCAAGTCACATGCGTCTACCACGTTTCCACAATTCGGCCATTACAGCGAAACCACTGCTCTAACAAAGCTTCACGGTAGCACGTTACAGACGAGTGACGCTGAGGTTTCGGTCTTGTGTTTTGCCAGAATTGTTGCTGTGTGGCCCTTGCTGCCGTGTTGCCCAATCTTAAAGATGACCAATGTGGGGAAGGGATGGGAGTAGAGTAAAAACAGAAGACACGCTTTTTAATATGAGTGCAGCATGAGGTAGGGACAGAGACCCTGATTCCAGTGATGTATCACTTAGCTTACTAGGTGCAGCAGTTGTGATAGAATCAGTTTTCTCTCTTGTAGATTTAGCAGAGCTCAGATGTTGAGCTGTGTATAACACAGTCCACATCCCTTCTGATCAGCAGCTTTCTGTGTACTTTGTATAGTCACCATATGGTCAGTGGGGAGGGCGTAGTAGGACCAGAAGGCACTAGGGCAGCTGATCCTGTTGTAATAATCTCCATCTGATAAAACACTAACTGTATTGAAACAGCAAAACACACTCCACTAAGTGACACATTGCTAAAATCAGGACCTCTTGTACTACTTCATGGTGCTCTCAGATTACATAGCAAAGACCAGGTGACAGATTGCACTTAAAGACCTTATGGGAGCACGATATGCAAAATAAATGAAAAATTAAGAGTAGTAAAAAAATTATATATATAGATATATTGTAGTGCAGCGGTGTCCACGCTGAGCAGTGAGGAGGCAGTGACCCAAGCAAGTTCAAAACAAAATGTGTTTAATGCTCAAAAACTCACACAGTGCACAGCACGCTGTATCCTCCGGATCGCAGCCGGGAAAACAAAAGACGGTCCGGGACCGGCTGCTGTGAGCGACCACACTGCCGTGTACGCAGGGGTGCCAGAACTTTTGGCTCCACTAGGCCCTGTGTTGCCTCACACAGGGAGTCTTCTGCAGACCAACTGCTCTGTCTGCTGGCAGGACCAAAACTGACACACTCAAACCCTTCATGTCGGGTTTTTTTTTCCTTCACTCCACTCTGTAGCCATGGACCACTTAAAAGATCTGGGCTGGAGGAAACGGACCGGACCCCACTGCCTTCCTGCAGTCCGTTTCAAAAACAAAAGCCCATGCCTGGCTTTCCTGAACAATTCCTTGGTCAAATAGCTTGACCGGGTTCAAACTTACTTTTTTTCTGCCTTGTGACGCACAGACCCCCTGCTGTGACCACAGGGCACTCCAGCGGATCTAATACGCTTCTGAGCGCAAATTATATATATATATATATATATATATATATATATATATATATATATATATATATATATATATACACAGGTCCTTCTCAAAAAATTAGCATATAGTGTTAAATTTCATTTTTTACCATAATGTAATGATTACAATTAAACTTTCATATATTATAGATTCATTATCCACCAACTGAAATTTGTCAGGTCTTTTATTGTTTTAATACTGATGATTTTGGCATACAACTCCTGATAACCCAAAAAACCTGTCTCAAAAAATTAGCATATCAAGAAAAGGTTCTCTAAACGACCTATTACCCTAATCTTCTGAATCAATTAATTAACTCTAAACACATGCAAAAGATACCTGAGGCTTTTATAAACTCCCTGCCTGGTTCATTACTCAAAACCCCCATCATGGGTAAGACTAGCGACCTGACAGATGTCAAGAAGGCCATCATTGACACCCTCAAGCAAGAGGGTAAGACCCAGAAAGAAATTTCTCAACAAATAGGCTGTTCCCAGAGTGCTGTATCAAGGCACCTCAATGGTAAGTCTGTTGGAAGGAAACAATGTGGCAGAAAACGCTGTACAACGAGAAGAGGAGACCGGACCCTGAGGAAGATTGTGGAGAAGGACCGATTCCAGACCTTGGGGAACCTGAGGAAGCAGTAAATGGGCTACAGGTGCCGCATTCCCCAGGTAAAGCCACTTTTGAACCATAAACAGTGGCAGAGGCGCCTGACCTGGGCTACAGAGAAGCAGCACTGGACTGTTGCTAAGTGGTCCCAAGTACTTTTTTCTGATGAAAGCAAATTTTGCATGTCATTCGGAAATCAAGGTGCCAGAGTCTGGAGGAAGACTGGGGAGAAGGAAATGCCAAAATGCCTGAAGTCCAGTGTCAAGTACCCACAGTCAGTGATGGTGTGGGGTGCCATGTCAGCTGCTGGTGTTAGTCCACTGTGTTTCATCAAGGGCAGGGTCAATGCAGCTAGCTATCAGGAGATTTTGGAGCACTTCATGCTTCCATCGGCTGAAATGCTTTATGGAGATGAAGATTTCATTTTTCAGCACGACCTGGCACCTGCTCACAGTGCCAAAACCACTGGTAAATGGTTTACTGACCATGGTATTACTGTGCTCAATTGGCCTGCCAACTCTCCTGACCTGAACCCCATAGAGAATCTGTGGGATATTGTGAAGAGAAAGTTGAGAGACGCAAGACCCAACACTCTGGATGAGCTTAAGGCCGCTATTGAAGCATCCTGGGCCTCCATAACATCTCAGCAGTGTCACAGGCTGATTGCCTCCATGCCACGCCGCATTGAAGCAGTAATTTCTGCCAAAGGATTCCCGACCAAGTATTGAGTGCATAACTGAACATTATTATTTGATGGTTTTTTTTGTTTGTTATTAAAAAACACTTTTATTTGATTGGATGGGTGAAATATGCTAATTTATTGAGACAGGTTTTTTGGGTTATCAGGAGTTGTATGCCAAAATCATCAGTATTAAAACAATAAAAGACCTGACAAATTTCAGTTGGTGGATAATGAATCTATAATATATGAAAGTTTAATTGTAATAATTACATTATGGTAAAAAATGAAATTTAACACTATATGCTAATTTTTTGAGAAGGACCTGTATATATATATATATATATATATATATATATATATATATATATATATATATATACAGGTCCTTCTCAAAAATATATATATAGCTGTTACTACACCACCGTCAAAAAAACAGTGTCTGATACATAGAACTAATTGTTACAAAATTTTAAATGTTTTTCAGTTATTCATTGTAGTCATAAATTTATTTTAAAAAAATTAACACGCATTTCCTTTATTTTTCCACCGATATATGCACTCTAAAAATTCAAAAAAGGTATGAATATAACAAAAGCTACCCCATTTATCATTTAAAATAGATATATAAATAATTTCAATATCTGATTAAGACATTTTTTATAGCTCTTTAAACCACATGTACACTTGGTTAGGAATGGGAGCAATTGCCAAGGTCTTGAACTGGTAAAAAACTGCATTGCATGAGTGTTTTTTTTTTTTTTTTTTTTATAAAAATAGAAAACGTGAGTGTGCACCAAGGCCGACTATGAGGCACAACACTGGTTATTTTGGATCAGCAGTCTTTTGAATAAAAAAAAAAAAAACACACAAGAAAAGACAACGATATGTTAATTGCATAAAAAGTAAAGGTCTTAATTAGATGGACTGGTCTTGTCTACATTTTCCCTGTAATTGGCTAGAATAAGCTTTACAGAAGGGCAGCTGGAAGACAGTTAGAACAAGTCTGGTTATATGTAGTCAGGCAGGACAATCATCAATAGTCATTAAAGATAATTGTTTTAACCACAGCATGCAATCAATTTTTAATTTTTGTTTAAGTTGCAACTGATGTTTTAAGGATTTTTTGTGCTTTTCAATTGATGACCTACCCTACCAGTGCAAGGCTACAATATTAGGCACAGCCTTAAGCGTATGGAGGTTGGATATTTGTAAAGGCAATCTATTACCAGGTTTTTGTTCCACCATCTGAGAGCAGCACGATGATCGGGGAGATACAGCTATGTGTCACTTCCTGAGCTGCTTGCTGCAGTTTTGATAAAATCACTTGTTATCTGCTGTAGATTGTAACGCCGGCGGCGTCTCTGTACCCTCTTTCCCAGCAGAGATGCGCTGCAGCCCCGCACCTCCCCTTCTTCTCCTGCTGTCTCTGGCATGTCTCTGCTCTCTGCCATGCTCACCGCCACGGTCCTGCGTCCTGTCCTCATCCTCCTTCGGCAGCCCAGGATCTGCTCACTGCTCGCAGATCCCCGCGCACTCTGTTTAGGGTGTGCACGTGTGCGCAGTCCCAGCGTCTTACAGAGACAGTGCGCATCATCCTAAAATGTCCCCAGTCAATGGCCGGAGAACACTTATTATTTAAGGCACCTTCACCATGTGGGAGGTGCCTGTGTAACGTTATTGTTTGGGCTTAACACTCTTGTTAGTTCTCAGGTTCCTGAGCTCATATACCTGTATACCTGCCTGCCTACCAGCCTGCCTATCAGACACGTCTGCTTGCCTGTCAATCAGCCGGACCAGCCGCACCTGCTAACGCTCATCTTTACATCAACCGGTCCCATCTGCATGCGTGGTTCTCATGTTCTTACAGCGCCTGCCTGCATCCTCTGGACTTTCCTTGTAACATGGCACAGTGGTTTCCAGTTCATTACATAGATGTATTAGTTCTCTGAATACTGAGCTCTGCATAACCCCATCCACACCACTGTCTGGCAGCTTTCTGTGTACACTGTGCATATGCAGAAAGATGACATTCAGTAGTGTGGGTGGGGATATACAGAGCTTATACATATGGAGGAATATATAGTAGCAGACTTACTAGCACTTATAGTGATAATTTCCGGCTGACAAAACAGTAACTTTATCACAACTACAACACGCAGCCCAGTAAGTGACTCATCGCTGGAATCAGAGTCTTTGCCTCAACATTTTGCTGCTCTCAGGTTAAAAAAAGAAAGATGTGGTGATAGATTCCCCTTAAAACAGTGGCACTCCAGAAAGCACTATGATGTTTTAGTTATGCTGATTGTTGGGTTCCTTATGGCCTACCCTAAAGAGAAACTTCCTGGAGTATATAACCACTGCAGGCTTTACCAGAGGGACTATCCTGAGTGGACAATGGTGATTATGATTATTAAAGTTTGTTTAGTCTGTAATGGAAGACTTCTCAGTTGTTTTGTGTCTGTCTCTCCTATAATCACCCATATTGTGAGAATAATGGTTGCTATTTGTCCCACGTAAGTCAGAGAACTAAATGATTCTGCTGAAAGCTGAAATATATAAAGGGGAGGTGCCCTGATTTTTAATTTTGTATTAATAATTATTGATTATATATTCAATTATGTTTAATACAAAATTAAATGTACCACTTTATTAGCTGTTTATTAATTTTTCATTTAACCACTGGGGCTGCCATTTTCATTTGGGGCTAAGGGTCCGAGCACGACACACACCTCACATAAGGCAGCCCCTAGGCATAAAAGCCTGCGGTCGTACAGGGAACGCATCTCTTGTATTGAGGTCACTTCTCCCGCCTCTGTGACCTGGGCACACGCCATGGGCTGTTCAGGTCACAGCTGTGGTAGGACATTCCAGCCAACTTTATGAAGCGCGCACTGTATGCTCCACTACCCCCGTCATCACACACACTACTCAGTCATTGCATGCAATGACAGGAGTTGCCAGGGAGAGAAGGTGGCAAAAAAGCAGAAGTCTGGGGACAGGTGAATGTCTGCGGCAGAGGTGGGGAGCGGTGAACACAGCATGTCAGTATTAAAGTACAGGCTGTGTTCACCGCTCACTGCCATCCTGTTCAGATCACACAGAATAAGACAGCGCTGCAAGGGAGCACAAGGAAGGTAAGTAGAATCAATTATTGTTTTTTTTTTTTCATTGTATTGAATATATGAGGACCGTATACCATGACGGGGCCATATAACAGGATGGAAGCCATACACGAGAATGGGGGCCATATGGCTATTATACTGTGAAGCACTATATGAGGCCATTATACTGTGTGACACCGTATGAGGCAATTTTACTGTGGGGCACTACATGGGGTCATTGTACTGTGGGGCACTATATGTGGAGAATAGACTGTGAAGCACTATATGGGACCATTATACAGAGGGCTCAGCGACTCTGATGAGCTCCATAGCCTTTGGACGTCAGATTCGGTGACTGTCGTGGGAACGCCATAGACTATACTGGACCTACATGGGAACTTCTGGCTTTCTAATAAATTGGTGAACGAGGGACGGTGTCTGGTCTATTTCTCTTGTTTTATTCTTTTCAGGTTTCCATTTGTGGACTATGGCGAATTCCCAGGACTATTGTGGACCTAAATGAGTTTTTTATTTAAATTGGTGGACCAGGGAACGTGTCAGGGTGTTTTTTTTAATAAAATTTATTTTTCTGCCTGTGTGTTTTTCTTTCATTGTTGGGCTATCAATGGGAGTGTCTAAGAGACACCTCTCCATGACTAAGCCAAGGCCTCGATGCCAACTGTGATTTTTGACAAATCACAGATGATATCAATTCCAACTACCATTACCTGCCATTACCCAATTGCTGCCGCACAAGGGCAATCGGGAAGAGCAAAGGTGAAACGCCAATTCGCATCTAATGTGATCCACCAATTCTGGGATTGTGGGCTGCTATTTTTAGGCTGAGAATGGCCCAAAAAACAGGGACTATCCCAGCCTAATTAATTTAAACCCACAGCTGTCTGCTTTACCGTGGCTGGTTTCCATTAATAGGGGGACTCCACGTGTTTTTTTTTTATTTATTACACTAAACATCATTTAGTGACACATGAAAGGCACTAAAGAGTACAAGTTTATTATATTCAAAGTGACAAGAAAGTCCAAGTGAATGTGGTGCTAGTTTATTATATGTAAAGGGCTTGTAACATATATGCAGTGTAACATAACACAGACCTGTTAGCTTTTTTTTTTTTTTTTTTTTAAAGAAGGCAAGGCTTCCTACTCTGCACTCATTATCTGTATTATTTGCACCTATTTGAACTAGTTAACTGAATAAAAGACACCTATCTATACACTCAATCACACTACAACCTCTCTACCATGACCAAGACCAAACAGCTGTCTAAAGACACCAGGAACAAAATTGTAGACCTGTACAAGGCTGAGATGGGCTACAGGACAGGATACAGGACAATAAGCAAGCAGCTTGGTGAAAAGGTAATAACCTTTGGCACAATTATTAGAAAATGGTTGAAAGACAAGATGACTGTCAATCTTCCTCGGTCTGGAGCTTCATGCAAGTTCTCACCTTGTGGGGTAAGGATGATTCTGAGAAAGGTCATTAATAAATTCAGAACTACACGGGATGACGTAGTCAATGACCTGAAGAGAGGTGGGACCAGTCTCAAACATTACCGTTAGTAACACACTATGCCATCAAGGATTAAAATCCTGCAGGTCACGCAAGGTCCCCTGATCCCACCAGCACATGTCCAGGCTCATTTGAAGTTCGCCAATGGCCATCTGAATGATCCAGAGGAAGCACGGGAGAAGGTCAGGTGGTCAGAAAAGACCAAAATAGAACTTTTTGGTATCAAGTCCACTTGCAGTGTTTGGAGGAAGAATAGGAGTACAACCCCAACAACTCCCCTCCTAACTGTGAAGCATGGTGGGGGATACATCATAATTTTTGTGTGCTATTCTGTAAATGGGACAGGATGACTGCACCGTATTGAAGGAAGAATGGATGAGGTGGGTTCTTGCGAGATGGATGGGGTCATGTATTGAGAGATTTTGGCCAACAACCTCCTTCCCTCAGCAAGAGTATTGAAGATGGGTACGTAGCTTCCACCACGACAAAGACTTGGAAAACACAGCCAGGGCAATTATGGAGTGGCTCCATAAGAAGCATTCCAAGGTCCTGTAGTGGACTAGCCAGTCTCCAGATCTGAACCCAGTAGAAAATCTTAGGAGCGAGCTGAAACTCAATGTTACCCAGCGAAAGCCCCAAAACCTGAGAAATCTGGAGAAGACCTGTATGAAGGAGTGGGACAAAATCCCTGCTGCATTACCAGTTAGCTCTTTGAATCAGATGTAAATGAGGGTTTAAGTTCTCTGTGTGTATGGGAGCACTTATCTAGCATCTACCACAGTGGGTTGATTCCCTGCCCAGCAACAGCCTCTGAAGTACCAAGCAAGGAAATCAGATAGCGAGCTATCAGAATAAAGAGGCTTTTGTTAGGCTGGAAGACAACCAATGGAGGCAAAAGCTAGTTAAGTGCTCTGCAAACCAGAGCCCTTACTACTTTATTTACATATAAATTAAAATGCTAATGTCTCAGGCATTCAGCAACAAATTAAAATGGAAAACCATTAACACCTTTACATCTTCTAAGACCAGTATGCCCATATAATGCGGTTTCGTGAGGCAGAGTTGATATTACTGACAGATTCATATTAGATTGTCAGTATAATGCATTTGACTACTTAAAAAGATATGTCAACAGATTTCACAGGACAAACTGCATATTTATTAACAAATATATCCATTGGACCTGATGAGACTGGTGTACTTAATTACAAAATCCATTACAGAAAGACTGTATAGTGCTACTAGAATGAGCATTTTGTGTGTCCTGCTAGAGATTGAGAACCAGTGACAGCCTGACTGACAGATACAGCTTGTACCGAGAAATATAACACAATCAGCAGCAGGAAGGAAGACCACTGAGGATTTGTCAGTGTCGGTAGGTATATGGGAAGTGAGATCAACATTTCAACAATCATCGTTTGTAAGTGATATATTTAATAAAGTAAGCAGTTTGTATTGTAAAATCAGGGGCCAGATCATCTCTTAGGCAAGTGACCGAGATTGCTCTGGAAGAGAAATACATATTTTTTTTTTCCATTACATTTTTAGACATTATAAAAGACTAAACTTTATAAAATGTATAAAGTTCCTTACAATTTCTGAGAGATTTATGCCAACATTATAAAATTACACTAGGATAAATCGCAGTAGCATAAAATATACTTTTTTGTTACACCAACACATACAGTTGTGTGAAAGTGTTTGCCCCTTCCTGATTTTGTATTATTTTGCATGTTTGTCACACTTAAATGTTTCAGGTCACCAAACAAAGTTAAATAATAGACAAAGATAACGAAAGGAAACAAAATGCAGTTTTTAAATAAAGGTCTTTATTATTAAGGGAAAAAGTAATCCAAACCTACAGGCTCCCCTAATCCTAATAACTGGTTGAGCCACCTTTAGCAGCAACAACTACAATCAAGCGTTTGTGACAACTGGCAATGAGTCTTTTACAATGCTCTGGAGAATTTTGACCTACTCATCTTTGCAGAATTGTTGTAATTCAGCCATATTGGAGGCTTTCTGACCATGAACAGCCTTTTTAAGGTCATGCCGCAGTATCTCAATCAGATTAAGGTCAAGACTTTGACTAGGCCACTCCAAAGTCTTAATTTTGTTTTTCTTGAGCCATTCAGAGGTGGACTTGCTGGTGGGTTTTGAATCATTGCCCTGCTGCTTAATCCAAGTGTACTTCAGCTTGAGGTAACGAACAGTAGGCCGGATATTCTCCTTCGGGATCTTTTGGTAGACAGCAGAATTCATGATTCAATTTGCCACAGCAATTCTTCCAGGTCCAGAAACAGCAAAGCAGCCCCAGACTATCACACTACAACTACCAAATTTTACTGTTGGTATGATGTTCCTTTTTTGAAATGCTGTGTTACTTCTACGCCAGATGCAATGGGACATACACCTTCCAAAAAGTTCAACATTTGTCTCCTCAGTCCACATAGTATTCTCCCAAAAGTCTTAGGAATCATCAAGATGTTTTCTGTCAAAACTGAGACGAGTCTTTATGTTCGTATTACTCAGCAGTGGCTTTCATCTTGGAACTCTGCTATGCAGGACATTTTTGTCCAGTCTCTTTCTTATGGAACACTGAAGCAATTGAGGCCTGCAGTTCTTTGGATGATGTTGTGGCATCTTCTGTGACCTCTTGGATGAGACATCACTGCACTCTTGGGGTAATTTTGGTCAGCCAGCCACTCCTGGGAAGGTTCACCTCTGTCCCATGTTTTCGCCAATTGTGGATGATGTTTGCAGTCCCAAAGCTTTAGAAATGATTTTATAACCTTTCACAGATTGATAGATCTTACTTTGTTTCTCATTTTTTTCAGAATTTCTTTGGATCGTGGCATGATGTCTAGATTTTGAGGAACTTTTCGTCTACTTCACCTTGTCAGGCAGTTCCTATTTAAGTGATTTCTTGATTGAGAACAGGTGTAGCAGTAATCAGAGGCCTGGGTGTGGCTAGAGAATTTGAAAGATCCCAAAGATATGATAAACCACAGTTAATCTATGTTTTGAGCCTGGGGGGCAATCATTTTTTTTCACACAGGGCCCTCTAGGTTGTCATTTATTTTTCCATTAATAATAAAGACCTTATTTTAAAAAGTGTATTTTGTTTGTGTTACCTTTGTCTAATATTTAAATTTGTTTGCTGATCTGAAACATTTACGTGTGACAAACATGCAAAATAATAGGAAATCAGGAAGGGCTAAACACTTTTCCAACAACTGCACAAGTTGGCGGAGAAACTGGAGTTATATAGGTGGTGTCAGGTTTTCCGTTTATGCTAACTTGTGAAGTAATACAGTATAATAAAGCTTCAATATTACCTTGTGTTTTAATAGATGCAATAATAAAAAGCCATGTATCGGTACTTCCATCTAAATAAATAATGATTAATGCATTACAAAGCCCTATGCCGTTTTCACATTGGAACTATGGTCAAAAATCTAAAGGACATGCATAAGCTCCAATGAACATCAGGTCAAATGGGGACTATAGATGCAATATCTGAAAAAAAAAGAATTATGAAAATGTCCACTATTCCTTTTTGGGATCAAGTATCCATAAAACATTGTTGCCCAATAGGAATATTTCTTCCACACAAAGTACTTGTCACAGTAATTTGTCACACTTAATTTCTTTGCATTTTAGATCATAGAGAAAATTCCCATTACTCCATTCCCTGTGCTGCAACCTACTTGCTAAGAACACAACTGTTCTAAAAGATGATAAAAGGGATGAATCCTAATAAAGACACATCCCGTATTATGGGTTCTTATCCCAAAGGATGCTTTTTTTGGCCACTTATGACCAGAGAAGACAATGATCTTTGCAATATTTGTCTTCTCTTCCAGATGATTTATAAGCCATCTCCGATGGCATACATTGTGGATAATCATCATTACTTATACAGTAATCTCCTGCTTGTCCTTTTTATAAACACATTCATATCTCAAGGGACAAAAGTTTGCTTTCATTACAAGTGATCGTGTTGTACGACATGAAAGACAAAACTGTTGTAAATGACACGGTTTATGAAATAAAAAAAGAACATTATGACCTACTCAGAAGGTCCAACTATAGAAAGCCCTCATAAAATCCAAATAATTAAAGATATTATGAATCCTTAAAGTGCTCTGACAAAACGGTAAGGACGTGGAAACTTTTTATGAAGGGCAGTCAAAAAATAAAGAAAAACCCTAAAACGCCTTACAATAATATTCACCATTCATTTATTAAATTGGTTCATCGGTGAAAACAAGTTAACACCTATCCAAAAAAATTATTATTATTATTGGAGGGTTTCTGAGCACTGGGTCCTCTACCAATATGCAGAGTGGGGAGCTTTTATCTCCGTTATGGGACATTCTTCATAGGCAGCAGACTCATGAACACTGAATGGTCAGGCAGCGCAATGCTACTCCACGGATTGTATTTTTGAATGTTTCTTCTTTGTAATGGAGATACTAGCTTGTTATCAGCATGGGGACATTGCCAAAGATTTCTTTCTAGTCATGTACCTATTCCCCTGCATAAGGGTTGATCAATCATAAGCAGACAGCAAAATACTGGGGAAAAACAAGCCGCCACAAAAGTAGGTTTCTCAGTGTGAGACATGTAATGACAGAGAGGCTGATCTCCTCATAGAGTTGTGTTTGAGGGTAAAGCAGAGCTGAGTGTGATGACATACACCTTTCAGTTTTCCTTCCACAGCAGCCAGTGTGGGGGAGGAGCAGTACAACAGAGTGGAGCTTTGTCTCATTACAAACACCTCTGCAGCTCTTCTCTCACAGTGCTTGGAGATCTGCTGTATCCCCATTGACCTCTGTGAGATGAAAGCTGAAAGGTATATGTTTTCACTCATCTATGCTCTGTCCCTGACACTTTATTATCACACAAAGCTCTGCAGTGAAGAGGGCAGAATGTCTGTTATTAAATGTCTCAAACTGGGATTCCTGCTCTAAGCTATGGTTGGCTGTGTTCTTTTTTTCTCCAGTATGTTGCTGCCTATGATTGGTCAACCTCATGCAGGAGAAGAGGTACACGCACGCAGTGGAAAATCTCTGGTAATGCCCCTTAGACATCATGTAAACTTTACAAGGTAATATCTCTGCAACAAAGAGGAGGAAATAAAAAATGGAAAAAAGACTTAGCAACACAGCCTCTATTCCAAGATGCAAGCGGTATAACATGCCAACACTGGTGAAAGGTCCCCATTAGATTTTACATTTGAAGAGTAACAGTATATTTTTTTCAGAAATCAATAAACTTTGTAATATATTTTATTAGAGAAATTAGGTTCTCTCTTTCTGGACTGATCATTCATTCTTAAAGAGAATGTGTCACCCCCCGAGAAGTATATGATCTATTAATATTGGCATACAGGTAATAGAAATGTTACACTAGTCCTACATGTATGCCTCATATTATTGGTCTTGTTGCTGAGAAATGTTATATTCTTTATGTTAATGATTTCTTCAAGGCTCCAGGGCATGCAGTGCTTGGAAGAAATCTCTGCCTCCTCTCCTAATTGTAATACTTACCCCATCCCATAAGTGTCAGTTTTGGCCCCGCACCTGCACTCCCTAAGATATACATACCTCATCCTCCCTTCTCTGGGAACTGCACTCAGGGATCTCCGTTGTGCGCGCTGGTAAGGTGCTCTCCTCACTCCCTCCCTGCATAGTCATTGCCATGTACACATGGTTCCTAGTGATGACTGTGCAGAGAGGAAGTGGGGAGAGCATATTATCGGTGCGCACACCGTAGGTCAGTGACTCCCCAGTGCCTGTGCAGATGATCCCTGAATGCAGTGGCCATAGAAGGGAGGATGAGGCATGCATTTCTGGGGGAGTGCAGGGCACAGGTGCAGGATTTTGTGGCCATAACTGACACTGATGAGAGGGGGGAAGTATTATAATGCGGACAGGAGGCAGTGATTTCTTCTAGGCACTGCATGCCTCGGAGCCTGGAAGAAATCATTAACAGAGAAAGAATATAACATTTCTCAGCAACAAGACCATTGATATGAGGCATACTGGTAGGACTAGTGTAACATTTCCATTACCTGTAAGCCTATATTAATAAGTCAAAGACATCCCCGGGGGTGACAGATTCCCTTTGAAATTCCCAAATCATGGTAAAACCCATTCAGTGAACACAGATTTTCCATTACTAGGATAACAAAAATGACAGTTGGTTCTCTTAAGTTTCTAAGGAGAACTGTAACCATTTGCTTCAGGAGAACTTACAGCAGGATGCCGGTGTCTAACCTAAGCTCCTCCCCCTCGCCATACCATTTTTAAGCACTATCTATCATATCCTCTCTCAGTAATGGGAAAATCTGTATTCAATTAATACAGCTTTTACCCATGAATTGAGAGTGAAAGTTCAACCCAGGAGGTGAAAGCAGCAGATTTCACTGATAAGGCATACTACAAAGTGACTTATTTTAATGTGTACCATCGATTTTGAAATAAAAATTGAAATGATGGTTACACATTAAGGATTTATTTTAGTGAACTCATTCTTCAATCAAGAATATTGTGATAATAAAGAAACTGGATCATAGGTCAAGCCTAAACACACTACAAAATTTTCAACCCACTGGTGGCAAATAAAACAAAGTGGACTGACAAGTAGACAGTTGCATAAGGTCTTATTTACTGTGCTAATTTTTCAGCTGTTGGTAAATGGTGAATACATCTTCCTGCCAATAGACAGAGGGCAAAATAAGTATTTGATACACTGCTGATTTGGCAAGTTTTCCCACCTACAAAGATACACTTCAACTGTGAGACAGAATCTAAAAATAAAAACCAGAAAATCACATTGTATGATAATGAAATTGAATTTTATTGCATGAAATAAGTATTTGATACAATAGAAAAACAGAACTTAATATTTGGTACAGAAACCTTTGTTTGCAGTTACAGAGGTCAGATGTTTCCTGTAGCTTTTGACCAAGGTTGTACACACAGCAGCAGGGATTTTGGCCCACTCCTTCACAAAGATCTTCTTCAGAACTTTCAGCTTTCGAGGCTTTCGCTGGACATTTAGTTTCAGCTCCCTCCAAATATTTTCTGGTCTGGAAAATGGCTATGCCACTCCTGGACCTTGAAATGCTTCTTATGGAGCCTCTCCTTAGTTGCCCTGGCTGTGCTTTGAGTCATTGTCATGCTGGAAGACCCAGCCATGACCCATCTTCAATGCTCTTACTGAAGAAAGGTGGTTGTTGGCCAAAATCTCATGATACATGACCCCATCCATCCTCCTTTCTATACGGCACAGTCGTCATGTCCAATTTGCAGAAAACAAACAAAAAATTTATGCATCCCTCACTATGCTTCATGGTTGGGACACTGTTCTTGGCGTGGTACTCATCCTTCTTCTTCCTCCAAACACGGCGAGTGGAGTTGATACTAAGAAGTTCTATTTTTTGTCTCATCTGATCACATTACCTTTTGTCATGTTTCCTCCCGATCATCCAGATGGTCATTGGTGAACTTCAAGCGGGCCTGGACATGTGCTGATGGCATGTAGTGTGTTACTAACGGTGATGTTTGAGATTGTGGTCTCACCTCCCTTCAGGTCCATGACCAGGTCCACCCATGTAGTTCTGGGCTGATTCATGACCTTTCTCAGAATCATCCTTACCCCACGAAAGCACGTCTTACATGGAGCTCCAGACCGAAGAAGATTGACAATCATTTTGTGCTTCTTCCAATCTTCTAATGATTGTGCCAACAGTTGTTGCCATCTCACCAAGCTGCTTGCCTATTGTTCTGTAGCCCATTCCAGCCTTGTGCAGGTTTACAATCTTGTACCTTGTGTCCTTAAGCAGCTCTTTGGTCTTGGCCATGGTGGAGAGGTTGGAGTGTGATTGGTTAAGTGTGTGGTCAGGTGTCTTTTATACAGGTAATGAGTTCAGATAGGTCCAATAAATACAAGTAATGAGTGCAGAGTAGAAGGGATTATTAAAGAAAAACTAATAAGTATGTGAGGGTCAGAATTCATGCTGGTTGGTAGGTGATCAAATACTTATTTCATGCCACAAAATGTAATTTCCTTATTTAAAAATCATACAATGTGATTTTCTTTTTTAAATTTATTTTTAGATTCTGTCTTTCACAGTTGAAGTGTAAAATTTTCAGCTCTTCATTCTTTGTAGGTGGGAAAACTTGGAAAAACGAGTCCACTCAGTCTACAGAGGATTTCTCATAGGTGGTCATTAATTAGCTTCCAAAAATATAGAATAAGGTAAAAAAACAACAACAACATTATATTAAAGTAAAGGTAAGTAGAGTGCCAAAGAACAATACTGAAGCCCCACATTCTGCACAGCTTGATAATGAAGCATATGATATAGCTTTAGGGAACGATCATTATAGTATCTACACCTTTGATCGAAGATAGAAGACTTTGGAAAAGGAATATCAACGAATATTCTAATGATATGCTGTATATGAAGGCTATAATTCTACAATAAACAAATGTACACTGCATAAGCTTTCAGTTTTTATTTTCTGAAAGGTAATGAAAAAAAAGGGTGTTTTCTGGTTAAAATTAAGAATAGGGCCACACTAGCTGGCAGGAAAGCAAAATGGGGCCAAGAACATTAGAGGGTGTTTTAGAATATCCCATATATTTGGCTATTATACAACTGTAGTGAAATGGTTGTGCATCTACTTGCAAAAAGAAAATTCTGTATAATAAAAAGGTGAAATAAAGTTAAACAAAATAGAAATTAAAACGCTGTACCACTTAACAGTGGCATATAAAAGAGTCCATTGTTGTTCAGTGAGATTATAACTGGAGAGATACAAACTTATTTTATTGCCTTCACTCCTGCTGGAAAAAAACAATATAATTGTTAAAATTAGATTTAGTTACCAGTGAGAAGATCAAGGCTAGTGATCATTCTGATTTAGACACATTACAATGTCACCTTTATGCCAAAATGCTGGAAAATACTTACTGATATAGTCATGGAAGATGCCATCAGACAGCCACAGCAGCCCTAGGCCTTGGCAGAACTGTCACGGAGATCTCAGTGTCCCCCTCCCTTCTCCCTTCATGTTTGGATGTGTATCATCCATGGGATGAAAGTGGCCCACAATAAATTACCGCAGTGTCGCCTGGCAGAATGTTGCTTCCTAAACATGTGTCATGATTTGCAAAGGCAGGATGAGGACACAAATGAGAATCCAAAAGGTGAGTGTCTTGTAGAAAATGTTCCTGACATCAGAAAATGTGATCTTTTTGGCTGATTTGATTCACACTAGAGAAGCTATTTACAGCACATTAGGATGAATCCAGTGTGACTATCATGTCACATTTTCCAATTGATCAGTTTTCTAGAACAAACCAATATGATGTTCCTCTAATACAGACAAAAGATCCCTCTACTGAATTACAACTCCCAGTAGGGAGCTCCGGTAAATTTTTTATTATTTTATATTGACTGTTTCTGACCTTGTCTGACCTTCTAACCATCAAGTCTGATCTGCCTACTGAGTTGTATTGACCTTCTGATCTCACTTTTGAACTACTTTGTGGCTACTTCACCTTCCTCTACACAAGCCATGTGGCCAAAAGTATATACATAATCCTCCAAATAATTGCGCAAATAAGTGCATTAGATGAAGGATATTGTCTTACTCCTACAATCAAACATCTCCACAGACATCTAATGATAGTATATAGTACAGTCGTGACCAAAAGTTTTAAGACTGATACAAATTTTGGTTTTCACAAAGTTTGCTCCTTCTGTCTTTTAGATCTTTTAGTTAGACGTTATTGTTTATCACAATTTCTGTGTTTGTTTGCCCACCCTGTTTTTGAGATTGGACTACAGGTTCACAATGGAAATTATATCTGGTGAGTTTCCTGGCCATGGACCCAAAACGTCAATGTTTTATTCATTGAATCACTTAGATATCACTTTTATCTTGTGACATGGTGCTTCTTCATGCTGGAAAAAACACTGTTCATCACAAACTGCTCCTGGATCTTTGGGAGAAGTTGTTCTTCGAGGATGTAAACTATCCTTTATTCATGGCAGTGTTCTTAACCAAAATAATGACTGACCCCACTTTTTTGGATCAAAAGTAACCCAACATATGAATGGTCTCAGAAAGCTTTACTGTTTGCATAACATAGGACTCATGTGTTCACCATTTTTTCCCTGGACAATCATTGTTCCTGACATCTTAAACAGTATGAAGGAGGCTTCATCAGTGAAAATAATGGTTTTGAAAGTACAGGCAGACTGCAGACGACTGGGATAAAGATATTTTCTCACAGCGAAGCCACCTTTAGACTGTTTGGGACATCTGAAAGAATGATTGTCCTGAGAAGATGAGGTGAGTTCTGGGTCCTGCCAACAGTAAAGCATCCTGAGATCATTCATGTGTGGGGTTGCTTTCTTTCAATTTTGTTTATGAACACTCCCAAGAATAAAAATTGATATCCAAACATCCTCCCAGAGCAACTTATCACAACAATCCAGGAGGAATTTGGCAATGAACAATGTTTTTTTCCAGCATCATGGAGCACAATGTCACAATGCAAAAGTGAAAACCAAGTGGCTCGATTAACAAATGGTGATGAGCGAATACACTCGTTACTCAAGATTTCCCGAGCACGCTCGGGTGACCTCTGTGCTCGGAGATTTAGTTTTCCTCACCTCAGCTGAATGATTTACATCTCTTAGCCAGCTTGATTACATGTGGGGATTCCCTAGCAACCAGGCAACCCCCACATGTACTTATGCTAGCTAACAGATGTAAATCATTCAAGCTGCGGAGATGAAAACTAAATCTTCGGGCACTAAAAAATATTCGGAGGTCACCCGAGCGTGCTCTGGAAATCTCGAGTAACGAGTATATTCGCTCATCACTATTAACCCCTTCATGACCCAGCCTATTTTGACCTTAATGACCTGGCCGTTTTTTGCAATTCTGACCAGTGTCCCTTTATGAGGTAATAACTCAGGAACGCTTCAACGGATCCTAGCGGTTCTGAGATTGTTTTTTCGTGACATATTGGGCTTCATGTTAGTGGTAAATTTAGGTCAATAAATTCTGCGTTTATTTGTGATAAAAACGGAAATTTGGCGAAAATTTTGAAAATTTCGCAATTTTCACATTTTGAATTTTTATTCTGTTAAACCAGAGAGTTATGTGACACAAAATAGTTAATAAATAACATTTCCCACATGTCTACTTTACACCAGCACAATTTTGGAAACAAAATTTTTTTTTGCTAGGAAGTTATAAGAGTTAAAATTTGACCAGCAATTTCTCATTTTTACAACGAAATTTACAAAACCATTTTTTTTAGGGACCACCTCACATTTGAAGTCAGTTTGAGGGGTCTATATGGCTGAAAATACCCAAAAGTGACACCATTCTAAAAAATGCACCCCTCAAGGTGCTCAAAACCACATTCAAGAAGTTTTTTAACCCTTCAGGTGCTTCACAGCAGCAGAAGCAACATGGAAGGAAAAAATGAACATTTAACTTTTTAGTCACAAAAATTATCTTTTAGCAACATTTTTTTTATTTTCCCAATGGTACAAGGAGAAACTGAACCACGAAAGTTGTTGTCCAATTTGTCCTGAGTACGCTGATACCTCATATGTGGGGGTAAACCACTGTTTGGGCGCACGGCAGGGCTTGGAAGGGAAGGAGCGCCATTTGACTTTTTGAATGAAAAATTGGCTCCACTCTTTAGCGGACACCATGTCACGTTTGGAGAGCCCCCGTGTGCCTAAAAATTGGAGCTTCCCCACACGTGACCCCATTTTGGAAACTAGACGCCCCAAGGAACTTATCTAGATGCATAGTGAGAACTTTGAACCCCCGGGGGCTTCACAAATTGATCCGTAAAAATGAAAAAGTACTTTTTTTTTCACAAAAAAATTCTTTTAGCCTCAATTTTTTTCATTTTCACATGGGCAACAGGATAAAATGGATCCTAAAATTTGTTGGGCAATTTCTCATGAGTACACCGATACCTCACATGTGGGGGTAAACCACTGTTTGGGCACATGGTAAGGTTCGGAAGGGAAGGAGCGCCATTTGACTTTTTGAATGAAAAATTATCTCCATCGTTAGCGGACACCATGTCGTGTTTGGAGAGCCCCCGTGTGCCTAAACATTGGAGCTCCCCCACAAATGACCCCATTTTGGAAACTAGACCCCCCAAGGAACTTATCTAGATGCATATTGAGCACTTTAAACCCTCAGGTGCTTCACAAATTGATCTGTAAAAATGAAAAAGTACTTTTTTTTTCACAAAAAAATTCTTTTCGCCTCAGTTTTTCATTTTCACATGGGCAATAGGATAAAATGAATCCTAAAATTTGTTGGGCAATTTCTCCCGAGTACGCCGATACCTCATATGTGGGGGTAAACCACTGTTTGGGCACACGGCAGGGCTCGGAAGGGAAGGCGCGCCATTTGACTTTTTGAATGGAAAATTAGCTCCAATTGTTAGCGGACACCATGTCGCGTTTGGAGAGCCCCTGTGTGCCTATGCATTGGAGCTCCCCCACAAGTGACCCCATTTTGGAAACTAGACCCCCCAAGGAACTTATCTAGATGCATATTGAGCACTTTAAACCCCCAGGTGTTTCACAGAAGTTTATAATGCAGAGCCATGAAAATAAAAAATAATTTTTTTTTCCTCAAAAATGATTTTTAGCCTGGAATTTCCTATTTTGCCAAGGGTAATAGGAGAAATTGGACCGCAAATGTTGTTGTCCAGTTTGTCCTGAGTACGCTGATACCCCATATGTGGGGGTAAACCACTGTTTGGGCGCACGGCAGGGCTCGGAAGGGAAGGCACGCCAATTGGCTTTTTAAATGGAAAATTAGCTCCAATCATTAGCGGACACCATGTCACGTTTGGAGAGCCCCTGTGTGCCTAAACATTGGAGATCCCCCACATATGACCCCATTTTGGAAACTAGACCCCCAAAGGAACTAATCTAGATGTGTGGTGAGGACTTTGAACTTCCAAGTGCTTCACAGAAGTTTATAACGCAGAGCCATGAAAATAAAATAAAAATTTTATTTTCTCTAAAATGATTTTTTAGCCTGCAATTTATTATTTTCCCAAGGGTAACAGGAGAAATTTGACCCCAAAAGTTGTTGTACAGTTTCTCCTGAGTACGCTGATACCCCATATGTGGGGGTAAACCACAGTTTGGGCACATGTCGGGGCTCGGAAGTCAAGTAGTGACATTTTGAAATGCAGACTTTGATGGAATGCTCTGCGGGCGTTACGTTGCGTTTGCAGAGCCCCTGATGTGGCTAAACAGTAGAAACCCCCCACAAGTGACCCCATTTTAGAAACTAGACCCCGAAAGGAACTTATCTAGATGTGAGGTGAGCACTTTGAACCCCCAAGTGCTTCACAGAAGTTTATAACACAGAGCAGTGAAAATAATAAATACGTTTTCTTTCCTCAAAAATAATTTTTTAGCCCAGAATTTTTTATTTTCCCAAGGGTTACAGGAGAAATTGGACCCCAAAAGTTGTTGTCCAGTTTCTCCTGAGTACGCTGATACCCCATATGTGGGGGTAAACCACTGTTTGGGCACACGTCGGGGCTCAGAAGGGAAGTAGTGACTTTTGAAATGCAGACTTTGATGGAATGGTCTGCGGGCGTCACGTTGCGTTTGCAGAGCCCCTGGTGTGCCTAAACAGTAGAAACCCCCCACAAGTGACCCCATTTTGGAAACTAGACCCCCCAAGGAACTTATCTAGATATGTGGTGAGCACTTTGAACCCCCAAGTGCTTCACAGACGTTTACAACGCAGAGCCGTGAAAATAAAAAATCATTTTTCTTTCCTCAAAAATGATGTTATAGCAAGCAATTTTTTTATTTTCTCAAGGGTAACAGGAGAAATTGGACCCCAGTAATTGTTGCCCAGTTTGTCCTGAGTACGCTGATACCCCATATGTGGGGGTAAACCACTGTTTGGGCACATGTCGGGGCTCGGAAGTCAAGTAGTGACGTTTTGAAATGCAGACTTTGATGGAATGGTCTGCGGGCGTCACGTTGCGTTTGCAGAGCCCCTGGTGTGCCTAAACAGTAGAAACCCCCCACAAGTGACCCCATTTTGGAAACTAGACCCCCCAAGGAACTTATCTAGATATGTGGTGAGCACTTTGAACCCCCAAGTGCTTCACAGACGTTTACAACGCAGAGCCGTGAAAATAAAAAATCATTTTTCTTTCCTCAAAAATGATGTTTTAGCAAGCAATTTTTTATTTTCTCAAGGGTAACAGGAGAAATTGGACCCCAGTAATTGTTGCCCAGTTTGTCCTGAGTACGCTGATACCCCATATGTGGGGGTAAACCACTGTTTGGGCACATGTCGGGGCTCGGAAGTCAAGTAGTGACGTTTTGAAATGCAGACTTTGATGGAATGGTCTGCGGGCGTCACGTTGCGTTTGCAGAGCCCCTGGTGTGCCTAAACAGCAGAAACCCCCCACAAGTGACCCCATTTTGGAAACTAGACCCCCCAAGGAACTTATCTAGATATGTGGTGAGCACTTTGAACCCCCAAGTGCTTCACAGACGTTTACAACGCAGAGCCGTGAAAATAAAAAATCATTTTTCTTTCCTCAAAAATGATGTTTTAGCAAGCAATTTTTTATTTTCTCAAGGGTAACAGGAGAAATTGGACCCCAGTAATTGTTGCCCAGTTTGTCCTGAGTACGCTGATACCCCATATGTGGGGGTAAACCACTGTTTGGGCACATGTCGGGGCTCGGAAGTCAAGTAGTGACGTTTTGAAATGCAGACTTTGATGGAATGGTCTGCGGGCGTCACGTTGCGTTTGCAGAGCCCCTGGTGTGCCTAAACAGTAGAAACCCCCCACAAGTGACCCCATTTTGGAAACTAGACCCCCCAAGGAACTTATCTAGATATGTGGTGAGCACTTTGAACCCCCAAGTGCTTCACAGACGTTTACAACGCAGAGCCGTGAAAATAAAAAATCATTTTTCTTTCCTCAAAAATGATGTTTTAGCAAGCAATTTTTTATTTTCTCAAGGGTAACAGGAGAAATTGGACCCCAGTAATTGTTGCCCAGTTTGTCCTGAGTACGCTGATACCCCATATGTGGGGGTAAACCACTGTTTGGGCACATGTCGGGGCTCGGAAGTCAAGTAGTGACGTTTTGAAATGCAGACTTTGATGGAATGGTCTGCGGGCGTCACGTTGCGTTTGCAGAGCCCCTGGTGTGCCTAAACAGTAGAAACCCCCCACAAGTGACCCCATTTTGGAAACTAGACCCCCCAAGGAACTTATCTAGATATGTGGTGAGCACTTTGAACCCCCAAGTGCTTCACAGACGTTTACAACGCAGAGCCGTGAAAATAAAAAATCATTTTTCTTTCCTCAAAAATGATGTTTTAGCAAGCAATTTTTTATTTTCTCAAGGGTAACAGGAGAAATTGGACCCCAGTAATTGTTGCCCAGTTTGTCCTGAGTACACTGATACCCCATATGTGGGGGTAAACCACTGTTTGGGCACACGTCGGGGCTCGGAAGGGAAGGAGCACCATTTGACTTTTTGAATAAAAGATTGGCTGGAATCAATGGTGGCGCCATGTTGCGTTTGGAGACCCCCTGATGTGCCTAAACAGTGGAAACCCCTCAATTCTAACGCCAACACACCCCTAACCCTTATCCCAACTGTAGCCGTAACCCTAACCACAACCCTAACCGCAACACACCCCTAACCACAACCCTAACCCCAACACACCCCTAACCCTAACCACAACCCTAATTCCAACCCAACCCTAACCCTAAGGCTATGTACCCACGTTGCGGATTCGTGTGAGATTTTTCCGCACCATTTTTGAAAAATCCGCGGGTAAAAGGCACTGCGTTTTACCTGCGGATTTACTGCGGATTTCACCTGCGGATTCCTATTGAGGAATAGGTGTAAAACGCTGCGGAATCCGCACAAAGAATTGACATGCTGCGGAAAATACAACGCAGCGTTTCCGTGCGGTATTTTCCGCACCATGGGCACAGCGGATTTGGTTTTCCATAGGTTTACATGGTACTGTAAACCTGATGGAACACTGCTGCGGATCCGCAGCCAAATCCGCACCGTGTGCACATAGCCTAATTCTAAAGGTATGTGCACACGCTTCGGAAAACGCTGCGGATCCGCAGCAGTTTCCCATGAGTTTACATTTCAATGTAAACTTATGGGAAACAAAAATCGCTGTACACATGCTGCGGAAAAACTGCACGGAAACGCAGCGGTTTACATTCCGCAGCATGTCACTTCTTTCTGCGGATTCCACAGCGGTTTTACAACTGCTGCAATAGAAAATCGCAGTTGTAAAACCGCAGTGAAATGCGCAGAAAAACCGCGGTAAATCTGCCATAAATCCGCAGCGGTTTAGCACTGCGGATTTATCAAATCCGCTGCGGAAAAATCCGCAGAGGACCAGAATACGTGTGCACATACCGAAACCCTACCCCTACCCCTACCCCTACCCCTACCCCTAACCCTACCCCTACCCCTAACCCTACCCCTACCCCTAACCCTAGTTCTAACTCCAACCTTAGTGGAAAAAAAAAAAAATTCTTTATTTTATTATTGTCCCTATCTATGGGGGACAAATGGGGGGGGGGGTCATTTACTGTTTTTTTATTTTGACCACTGTGATAGATTATATCACAGTGATCAAAATTCACATTGGAACGAATCTGCCGGCCGGCAGATTCGGCGGGCGCACTGCGCATGCGCCCGCCATTTTGGAACATGGCGGCGCTCGGGGAAGAAGACGGACGGACCCCGCCAGGATCGGTAAGTATAAGGGGGGGAGATCAGGGCACAGGGGGGGAGATCAGGGCACGGGGGGGCGTCGGAGCACGGGGGGGGAGGGATCGGAGCATGGGGGAGAGTGATCGGTGTGCGGGCGGGTGGATCGGTGTGCAGGGGGGGTGGATCGGTGTGCAGGGGGGGTGGATCGGAGCACGGGGGGGGGATCGGAGTGCGGGGGGGTTTGATTGGAGCACGGGGGGGTGTGATTGGAGCACGGGGGGAGCGGACAGGAGGACGGGGGAGCGGAGCACAGGACGGAGGGGAGCGGGCCACAGATCGGGGGGCTGGGGGGGCGATCGGTGGGGTGGGGTGGGGACACATTAGTATTTCCAGCCATGGCCGATGATATTGCAGCATCGGCCATGGCTGGATTGTAATATTTCACCATTTTTTTAGGTGAAATATTACAAATCGCTCTGATTGGCAGTTTCACTTTCAACAGCCAATCAGAGCGATCGTAGCCACGAGGGGGTGAAGCCACCCCCCCTGGGCTAAACTACCACTCCCCCTGTCCCTGCAGATCGGGTGAAATGGGAGTTAACCCTTTCACCCGATCTGCAGGGACGCGATCTTTCTGTGACACAGCATATGCGTCACAGGTCGGATTGGCACCGACTTTCATGACGCATACGCTGTGTCACAGGTCGGGAAGGGGTTAACAAAACATTGAAGTTTTGGGTCTATGGCTATCAAACATCTCAGATATCAATCTCATTTAGAATCTATGGTCAATTCTCAAAAAAGTGGGTGGACGAGCAAAAAGGTAGAAATTGTGATAAAAGCCAAACACTGATTAGGCAAGAATGGAATTGCCTTCAGTCAAAATTTGGCCCAGAATCAGACAGGGCCCTGAAATAGCCATTGAGCATAATGAAACAAAATCTGAATTCTTGAACTTCATTTTTCTTCCAATAACTGAAAGCCTCCACTTGTTTTGAAAAGATGTGCCTCCTAGAACTGTATCCCATACCTTTTCATTTCTTAAACAGAAACATGGCCTTAGTAATATTAAAGGGACCTTATCATAGAAGCCGGCTGTAACCCAGTAATAAGCAATTGCCCATTCAATAAAACCGTGCAATGACAGACACTTACATGTTTATTTTGTTTTTATTAATAAAAAAAAAAACAGCCCAAAAGTTATCCCTTACAGCCATTTGTAATCCGGCAGACCACTTTGTGCAAGACACTGTCAGATATATCTTCCTGCTGAGACTGGGAAAAGTAACGTACTATATAGTCCTACGGTTTATCCCTACCAAAACGCTTGCTGGCAGCAAAGAAGGCAAAATGTGATCTGCGCTTCTTAGCACTATTGCCCCCGACGGCTGGTGCCAATGGTGGTGGTCGTGCTTCTTAGAGTGCAAGCGTCTTCCACATCCTTAGTCATAGTATTTTTTTTCTTTTACACTACACCTTTCAATGTCATTGTCACTTTTTCATTTACTGTACATTTTGTACAACACTAATTAACTTTTGACCATCTCTTCAATTCTAGACACGAAGGCCATAAAAAGAAATTCTAGGCAGGTAGATAAGCAAAATTTGTCAGCAAGCCACATCATAGGTGTGACTTGTATGGTTGTCACACTGGATTAGTAAAATAGGTATGCAAAAACAGACATGTATAGTTTTGTTTTTTTTCCATTTGTTCATTTTTTATTTTTTTTTACAGAAAATTTGAACGTTCAAAAAGCCAGCATCTGCAACAGGGCACTGTATTGGAAAGGTATGCACATATGTTAATGGAACTATTAATACAGAAGTGCAAAATTGATTGTGATCCTTGTGAGGTAGACTGTTGCTGTTAAATCTGTGGATTTAGGGAAATTTTCTTTTGCATTTTTTTAAAAACAATTATTTCCCCTTCACAAAAAGAAATGTACAAGAAATTCAAAAACACGGCACAGTCGCTTGTGAAAAACAAGGACACCTTCCCTGACTGACACTGTTTTTAGATAATTTTTTTGGCAAAAAATATTGTGCTGCTTTGTTGTTGATTTCTAATACGTTAAGAATGAAGAAAAAAAGTGTAATTGTAATTCAAAATTCAGCAGCATAAATGACAGCTTGGCAGCCACACCAATTCACTGATTAATCACACTGAGCCTGACACTGCTGATGCTGGCACCTCTCTTTTCTTTCTCCCTATCGGTTGAATCTGTGCATTTATTGCAAATCTTCAGTGCTGCAGTTATTCCAAACATTATTGTGTGGAATAGTTGTCCAATGTTTTAGGGTTTTCTCTCCCAATCTGTATTGCTGAGCTGTGACCTCTGATGTACTTTTACTATTCTAAATCAGCCTAAAACGGCTGCTGCATTCCCTACCATGACTTTTATACAGGCTATGACAGTCCCTCCCAATTAATTAGCTACGTTATACCATGTGATGTGATAGCTGCAAGGCATTATGGGAAAACCAGCATGGTTGCGCTTTTCATATCAAGTTTAGCTATTTGATGGCAACTTTATGGAGAAAGTCTGAAATTTGCATACTGACCAATGTATGATCTACATAGCATGTTATTTACCTACTTTTGTTTGTTTAGGGTAAATAATAATAAAAGTTTAGGGATTTTGGTGATAAGTGATCTTCAGAGTGATGAAAGACATGACCAAGCAATGCACCTTGTTGTCCAGAGGTGATACTGCATGTGGGCTGTTGTGGGTTTGTGTGCCAAGGCCGTAGTTTAGTCCCAGCCCCTTCCCGGTCTGTGTTGTAGCCATTGAGAGGTATCGTAACCTATCTCTTTTTTATCTATCACTCCAACCCATGCAGCTGTTTAATGAAGTTTGCAGGTACTTGGTACAACAGCATTTTACCTATAAAAATGCTGTTGGGTGCCATATGTGTCATGTGACGGTTCAGTCCCTGCCAAAACTTCCAATTCTTTGTTCCTATAACAAAATGGTAAAATGGAATTAGGCTACGTTCAGACTAGCGTTGTGCGCCGCTGCGTCGGCGACGCAACGCACAACGCACGCAAAAACGCTGCGTTTTGCGACGCGTGCATCGTTTTTTGCCGAAAATCGGATGCAAGAAAAATGCAACTTGTTGCGTTTTCTTGGTCCGACGCTTGCGGCAAAAAAGACGCATGCGTCGCAAAACGCAACAAACAAAAACGCATGCGTCCCCCATGTTAAACATAGGGGCGCATGACGCGTGCGTCGCATGACGCGTGCGTCGCCCGACGCACACTAGCACAACGCTAGTCTGAACGTAGCCTTAGTAACACACGTGACCCAAGACATAAACAGAAACCCCCAAACTGCCTATTTAACAGTGCTACTGGAGGGGGCTACACATTGGTCAATCAGTCAGGCAATATTTCTGTCCATTGCTTTGTTCTCGATGAATTAGCAGTGCTAAGTGATCAGATATGATTGCTCATTTGTTTGCTAGCAGGCAGGAGACAGCCCACCATCAGGATTATGAGGGCAGAGCATTTAGCGAGCTATTCAGATTCATCTGGTGAGTACGCAGGTACATCGGGAAGAATTATAATTTTAGTGTGAATCTTTAATATCAGAAACACTTCCATGAGTCCGGCTTCAAACGCAGATCCCATAATACCACAAGCTGGTGGCTTTTTGCATTAGTGACGGAGGATTTATCATTTACTTTTTGCACACATATCACCTTGAGGTTTATTATCCAAAAAAAACTGTGCCAAAGTCATAAAAAAAACACACACACAAAATTAGCATATCGTTTTGTAGCCCGTTTCAGTATTTGGCTTCGATTGAAGAACAGCATAAACTCAAAACAAGTGGAACTGCCAATTCTTTTCGATTATGGCCATGTGCATTTAACAGTAAAAAGAATATGGTTTTCTTCCAATACCCAAGCAATGAAAACGCTGTAAACAGTCATAATTACTCAGAATTGTAGTGCTATAAATTAGAGCAGATTAGAAAGGCATCGCTTTTCATGGGATATCTGCTCCGTTACAAATAATGAACCGAAGACTCTGTGTAATAACTGCCTGAGCGACATTTACGCAGCTCACAAACGGCAATGGCAAACACAATTGTAAATCGTGATGTGGATGGAAAGACTCTGATTCCCTTTAAATGTAGTGAGTAATTATCATCAGTCACTAGGTTCTTGCTACTCCATCTGAGAGCAGCACTATGTAAAGGTAGAGACCCTGATTCCAGTGATGAATCATTTACTTGGCTGTTAACTCAGTTTTGACAAAATCACTGGTTTAGCGGCTGAAGATCTAGCAGTTCTCTGAATACTGAGCTCTGTATAACTCTGCCCACATGGCTGACTGGCAGCTTCGTCTGTACACTATGCATATGTACAAAGCTGTGATGGAACTACATTGCAGCAGGTTTACTAGTCCTCTAGTGATCGCTTCCTGCTCATAAAATAGCGAGTTTATTAAAACTACAGAAAGCAGCCAAGTAAATGATAAACCGCTGGAATCAGCATCTCTGTCTCTCATTATGCTGATCTCAGATTAGGCGGCAAAAACCTGGTGGCAGATTCCAATTAACTACTTCTATACTGCCCACAGACAATGCACAGCGGTGATCGCATTCATCTGCCTGCGCCATCTTCAAGCAAGGCACATGGCAGCAGCCCGGGGGGGTGTCACCGCCCTGCCCCCCCTCAAACACTACCGCTGCGATTGGCTGTGCAATTCTAAACAGCCCATTGCAGTGCTTCTCAGTGTTTCAGGCAATTAGATTGCCTGATACACAGATGTCCAGCCTAGGATCGGAGCACCAATCATAGGCTGGAGGCCAGCAACCACAGCGTCACTAGGGCCAGCTCTGATTGGTGCGATCGTCAATGACATCGATTGCACAGAGGCAATCTGGCCTGTAAGTGACCGTTCTGTATTTCCTCAATTTAGATGAAGATTTGGACAGAGTGGACAAGGGGCACCATGCTGGGCCTTGTGGTGCCACAGAAGCCTGTGCCATCACAGATCAAGCC
Source organism: Ranitomeya imitator (assembly GCF_032444005.1). Taxonomy (NCBI): domain Eukaryota; kingdom Metazoa; phylum Chordata; class Amphibia; order Anura; family Dendrobatidae; genus Ranitomeya; species Ranitomeya imitator. The sequence continues at coordinate 357,586,140 of NC_091287.1, forward strand.
ACTGATGACTGCGCACTGCTGCTTCTGCTGAAGAAAAGAAAGAATAGTTCCTTATCCCTGATCTTTGCCTGAGCTTTCAAAATCCACCCAAACCCACTCCTCCCCTCTTCCTCTTCCCCGCCCCCTTTCTGCCCCAAAGCGCTGATCAGAGATTAATCGCTGAATTGTACTAATTAGCTTGATTGTTGGCAGCTTTAAATTTTTCATGCGTCCTGCAGCCGTCCAGCGCTGGTGTTATGAACAGGCGGCCTTGGAACAACATGAAAAGACCTTCGTTGGAGTAGTGGTAACTATACAGACCACTAACCCTGAACTTATCACAGACACTAGAAGTAGCCGTGGGGTGTACCTATCAGACCTAGACACCTCGACACAGCCGGAGGACTAAATTTCCCTAAAGATGGAAAATAGGAAAACTGACTTGCCTCAGAGTAGACCCCCAAAGTATAGGCAGCCCCCACAAATAATGACGGTGAGTAGGAGAGGAAAAGACACACGCAGGCGGAAAACAGATTTAGCAAAGGAGGCTTCTACCTAGATAGGAAAGTATAGTACAGGATACTGAGCGGTCAGCACAAAATCTACAAAATATCCACCGCAGAAAAATACAAAAACTACACCACCTAACTAAAGGTGTGGAGAGTATATCTGCAACTCCAGCAAATCCAACCAGACTGAGAAAACAACAGGACAGTCGAAGCTGGAACAAAATAGAAACTATGAACAGCACTGAAAAATAGACACACAGCCTGTGAGCCTAAGAAAAAGAATAAGACACTTATCTTTAGCTGAAATGGCAGCAAGCAGGAGAGGCCAGGAGAGAACCATTACTGGCAATAGAACATTGACAACTGGCAGGGATTAATGAGTCCTGCAAAGCTAAATACCCCAGTCAGCTTTGCAATTAGCAGATACACCTGTCCAATCCTGCAGTCCAGGCACAACTGCATTACCATCTACAACCAACCGGAGGGAGCCCAAAAGCAGAATTCACAACAGTACCCCCCCTTGAGGAGGGGTCACTGAACCCTCACCAGAGCCCCCAGGCCGATCAGGATGAGCCCGATGAAAGGTACGAACCAAATCAGCAGCATGGACATCAGAGGCAGAAACCCAAGAATTATCCTCCTGGCCATAAACCTTCCATTTGACAAGGTACTGAACCTTCCGCCTCGAAAAACGAGAATCCAAAATCTTCTCAACAACATATTCCAACTCCCCATCGACCAACACAGGTGGCGGAGGATCAACAGAGGGAACAACGAGCTCCACATATTTCCGCAACAAAGATCTATGGAAGACATTATGAATAGCAAAAGAGGCCGGAAGCGCCAGGCGAAAGGACACCGGATTAAAAATCTCAGAAATCCTATAAGGACCAATAAACCGAGGCTTAAACTTAGGGGAAGAAACCTTCATAGGAACATGACGGGAAGATAACCAAACCAGATCCCCAACCCGAAGCCGGGAACCAACACACCGACGACGGTTAGCAAAACGTTGAGCCTCCTCCTGAGACAGCACCAAATTGTCCACCACATGAACCCAAATCTGCTGCAACCTGTCGACCACAGAATCCACACCAGGAAGGTCAGAAGACTCAACCTGCCCAGAAGAAAAACGAGGATGAAAACCAAAATTACAAAAAAAGGCGAAACCAAAGTAGCCGAACTGGCCCGATTATTAAGGGCAAACTCGGCCAATGGCAAAAAAGCCACCCAATCATCCTGATCAGCAGACACAAAGCATCTCAAATAGGTCTCCAAGGTCTGATTAGTTTGCTCAGTCTGGCCATTTGTCTGAGAATGAAATGCAGAAGAAAAAGACAAATCAATGCCCAGCTTGGCACAAAAGGCCCGCCAAAACCTAGAAACAAACTGGGAACCTCTGTCGGACACAATATTCTCCGGAATACCATGCAAACGGACCACATGCTGAAAAAACAATGGAACCAAATCAGAAGAAGAAGGCAATTTAGGCAAAGGCACCAAATGAACCATCTTAGAGAATCAGTCACAAACAACCCAGATAACCGACATCCTTTGGGAAACCGGAAGATCGGAAATAAAATCCATAGAAATATGCGTCTAGGGCCTCTCAGGGACCGGCAATGGCAAAAGCAACCCACTAGCACGGGAGCAACAAGGCTTGGCCCGCGCACAAGTCCCAAAGGACTGCACAAAAGACCGCACATCACGCGACAAAGAAGGCCACCAAAAGGACCTACCAACCAAGTCTCTGGTACCAAAAATACCAGGATGACCGGCCAACACGGAACAGTGAACCTTAGAAATCACTCTACTAGTCCATCTGTCAGGAACAAACAGTTTCCCCACAGGACAACGGTCAGGTTTGTCAGCCTGAAATTTCTGAAGAACCCGTCGTAAATCAGGAGAAATGGCAGAAAGGACCACCCCTTCCTTCAAAATACCGACTGGTTCCAAGACCTCAGGAGAATCAGGCAAAAAACTCCTAGAGAGGGCATCAGCCTTAATATTCTTAGTACCAGAAAGGTACGAGACCACAAAATCAAAACGAGAAAAAAACAAGGACCATCGAGCCTGTCTAGGATTCAACCGTTTGGCAGACTCGAGGTAAATCAAATTCTTATGGTCGGTTAAGACCACAATACGGTGCTTAGCTCCCTCAAGCCAATGTCGCCACTCCCCAACGCCCACTTCAAAGCCAACAACTCCCAATTGCCGACATCATAATTGCGTTCCGCAGGCGAAAATTTACAGGAAAAGAAGGCACACGGTTTCATCAAGGAACCAACAGGATCCCTCAGACAAAACGGCCCCTGCCCCAATCTCAGAAGCGTCAAACTCAACCTGAAATGGAAGAGAAACATCCGGCTGACGCAACACTGGAGCAGAAGAAAAACGATGTTTAAGTTCTTTAAAGGCAGAGACAGCTGCAGAGGGCCAATTCGCCACATCAGCGCCCTTCTTAGTCAAATCAGTCAAGGGTTTAACCACGCTGGAAAAATTAGCAACGAAACGGCGATAAAAATTAGCGAAACCCAAAAATTCCAGAAGGCTCTTCACGGATGTGGGCTGAATCCAATCATGAATGGCCTGAACCTTAACCGGATCCATCTCTATAGATGAGGGAGAAAAAATAAAGCCCAAAAAGGAAACCTTCTGCACCCCAAAAAGACACTTAGACCCTTTCACAAACAAGGCATTGTCACGAAGGATCTGAAATACCATCCTGACCTGCTGCACATGAGACTCCCAATCATCGGAAAAAATCAAAATATCGTCCAAATATATGATCAAGAATTTATCAAGATAACTCCGGAAGATATCATGCATGAAGGACTGAAAAACAGATGGAGCATTAGAGAGTCCGAATGGCATCACAAGGTAAACGCAGTTTTCCATTCATGACCCTAGTTTATACGAACAAGATTATAAGCCCCCCGAAGGTCAATCTTAGTAAACCAACTAGCTCCCTTAATCCTAGCAAACAAATCAGAAAGCAAAGGCAAGGGGTATTGAAACTTGACCGTGATCTTATTTAAGAGGCGATAACACAGGGTCTCAAAGATCCATCCTTCTTGGCAACAAAAAAGAACCCCGCTCCCAACGGTGAAGAGGATGGACGAATATGCCCCTTCTCCAAAGACTCCTTAATATAACTCCGCATGGCAGTATGTTCAGGTACAGAAAGGTTGAAAAGTCGACCCTTAGGAAACTTACAGCCTGGAATCAAATCAATAGCACAATCGCAGTCCCTATGCGGTGGAAGGAAATTGGACTTAGGCTCATCGAATACGTCCTGAAAATCAGACAAAAACTCCGGAATTTCAGAAGTGGAAGAAGGGGCGATTGACATCAGAAGAACATCATTATGAACCCCCTGACAACCCCAACTAGTTACAGACATGGACTTCCAATCCAAAACAGGATTATGGACCTGCAACCACGGGAAACCCAGCACGACAGCATCATGCAAATTATGCAACACCAGAAATCGACAATCTTCCTGGTGGGCTGGCGCCATGCGCATGGTCACCTGTATCCAAAACTGGGGCTTATTTTTAGCCAAGGGTGTAGCATCAATGCCCCTTAAAGGAAGAGGCTGCAAGGGAAAACCACAGCGCCTAGCAAAATCAAAGTCCATTAAATTCAAGGCGGCACCTGAATCCACAAACGCCATGACAGAAAATGACGACAATGAACAGATCAAGGACACAGATAGCAGAAATTTAGGTTGTACAGTACTGATGGTAAATGAACTGGCGACCCTTTTTGTCCGCTTAGGGCAGACAGAAATGACACAACCTATTGAGACGTCTGAAACCTTGTTGTTCCGTTTTAGACTGAATCCTATCACACTGCATAGGCTCAGGACCTTGTCCTGAAGATAATGCCATATCACGCACAGCCCTGCGCTCCTGCAAGCGCTGGTCAATCTGAATGGCCAAAGACATAGAATCACTCAGATTGGAGGGTGTGGGAAACCCCACCATAACATCCTTAACGGATTCAGAAACACCCTTTCTGAAAATTGCCACCAAAGCATCATCATTCCATTTAGTCAGCACAGACCATTTTCTGAATTTCTGACAATACAATTCAGCCGCCTCTTGCCCCTGAGATAGGGCCAACAAGGTCTTCTCAGCTTGATCCACAGAATTAGGCTCATCAAACAAGAACCCCAATGCTTGAAAGAAAGAATCAACATTAAGCAAAGCAGGATTGCCAGATTCCAGGGAAAATGCCCAATCCTGTGGGTCACCACGCAGCAGGGATATGATGATTTTAACCTGCTGAATGGAATCACCAGAGGACCGGGGTCTCAATGCAAAAAACAGTTTACAGTTATTTTTGAAACTCAAAAATTTGGATCTGTCACCAAAAAATAAATCAGGAGTGGGAATCTTAGGTTCTAAAGCAGGAGTCTGAACAATATAATCTGAAATACCCTGAACCCTAGCAGCAATCTGATCCACACGAGAAGCTAACTCCTGAACATTCATGTTAGTACTAGGTTCCTCAGCCACCCAGAGATTAAGAGGGAGGAAAAGACAAAACAGGCTAAGGAAAAAAAAATGGCTCAAAACCTTTCCTCTCTTCTTCTGAGATGCAATTAACTCATTGTTGGCCAGTTGTACTGTTATGAACAGGCAGCCTTGGAACAACATGAAAAGACCTTCGCTGGAGTAGTGGTAACTATACAGACCGCTAACCCTGAACTTATCACAGACACTAGAAGTAGCCGTGGGGTGTACCTATCAGACCTAGACACGTCAACACAGCCGGAGGACTAAATTTCCCTAAAGATGGAAAATAGGAAAACTGACTTGCCTCAGAGTAGACCCCAAAGTATAGGCAGCCCCACACAAATAATGACGGTGAGTAGGAGAGGAAAAGACACACGCAGGCGGAAAACAGATTTAGCAAAGGAGGCCACTTCTACCTAGATAGGAAAGTATAGTACAGGATACTGAGCGGTCAGCACAAAATCTACAAAATATCCACCGCAGAAAAATACAAAAACTACACCACCTAACTAAAGGTGTGGAGAGTATATCTGCAACTCCAGCAAATCCAACCAGACTGAGAAAACAACAGGACAGTCGAAGCTGGAACAAAATAGAAACTATGAACAGCACTGAAAAATAGACACACAGCCTGTGAGCCTAAGAAAAAGAATAAGACACTTATCTTTAGCTGAAATGGCAGCAGGCAGGAGAGGCCAGGAGAGAACCATTACTGGCAATAGAACATTGACAACTGGCAGGGATTAATGAGTCCTGCAAAGCTAAATACCCCAGTCAGCTTTGCAATTAGCAGATACACCTGTCCAATCCTGCAGACCAGGCACAACTACATTACCATCTACAACCACCGGAGGGAGCCCAAAAGCAGAATTCACAACAGCTGGTCGGTGATGAACATCACTGACCGGTCTCTGCTTTTTTTTTTTTTAAGAATCAAAAAAAAATTTAGATTAGTTGATAGGACTAGATTAGGGAAAGTTCCACCCAAGGGACATCTGCAAGGATGAGTCCCTAATCCAATTCAAGGGGAGGCTCACATTCCGACAGTACCTGCCCAGTAAGAGGGCCAGGTACGGAATTAAGCTGTACAAACTGTGTGAGAGTACCTCAGGGTACATCCACAAGTTTAAGGTTTATGAAAGGAAGGACTCCCAGATTGAACTCCCTGAATGCCCTCGTCATGGGAGTGAGTGGGAATATTGTGTGGGATTTGGTGCAGCCACTGTTGGATCAAGGTTGTCATCTCTAGGTAGATCACTTTTATACCAGCATCCTACTCTTTAAGTCCCTCTCTGACAGATCTACCGCAGTATGCGGTACTGTCCACAAAAACAGAGAGGACTCCCTAAGATGCTAATTGGGCAGCTACTCAGAATGGGCAAGAGCAGAGCCGAATATAGCCACAACATGCTTGTGTCAAGAACAAGGACAAGAGGGATGTCCTCTTCTTGACCAACATACTGATGGCAGCAGCCCCACTAATGTATAAGGTACCTCTACAAAGGTCCACAAATCACACTGTGCACTGTGGTACAACAAGAACACGGGGGGAGTTAGTCTCTCTGATCGAGTCCTCCAGCAATATTGCGACATGACAAAGGCCAAGGTGTATCACAAGAAGCTGGCCATGCACATTGTACATATAGCAATGTACAACGCTTTCATGCTACCATGATCTGCAGGCCAGACTGCTATGTTGCACCTTCTGTTCCAGCAGGTAGTGATTAAAGCTCTGATATTTGGCAGTCAGGAAGGAGCAGGCCCCAATATTTTCGGAACTGAAGGTGCTCGTATCGTACCAGGCCAACATGTCGTTGGTGAGGTCCCTCAAACAGCAAAGAAAGTAAGATCACAAAAAGGTGCCGAGACTGTTAAAAAAAAGTGGGACACGCAAGGACACCTTTTGGCAACGCACCTGCCCCAACAAACCTGGCCTGTGCATAAAAGAATGCTTCACACTGTACCAAATATCCATAGACTACTAAATTCATTTCTGAGTTACATACTCACAAATTTCAACGTGACTTACATTACACAACTCACGTATGCCAACGTGACATACTCTAAAACAACTCACGTATGACAAGCTGATGTTCACTGTATAACTCATGTATGACAACCTGATGCACTCTACACAATTTTACGTATATGTCACTTCATTATAAAACTCACACTAGGAAAACACTAGATCAACTCCAATACCCCAACATAGGGTCACTTGTGGGGGGTTTCGACTATTTTGCCACATAAGGGGCTCTGCAAACGCGACATGACACCTGCAGACCATTCTATCAAATTCTGTATTCCAAAATGTCACTCCTTCCCTTCCGAGCCCTTACGTGTGCTTAAACAGTAGTTTTCTCCCTCATATGGGGTATCAGAGTACTCAGGATAAATTGCACAACATCTTTTGGCATCCAATTTCTCCTGTTAACCTTGTGAAAATAAAAATTTGAAGCTAAAACTCATTTTTGTGGAAAAAATTAGATTTTTTTATTTTCACGGCTCTACATTATGAGCTTCTGCAAAGCACTTGGGGGGTCAACGTACTTACCACACAGTTAGATAAGTTCCTCGAGAAGCCTAGTTTCCAAAGTGGGGGTTTCCATTGATTCGGCACATCATGGGCTCTCCAAATGTGACATGGTGTCTGCTAATGATTCCAGCAAATTGTGCATTCAAAAAGTCAAATTGCGCTAATTCCCTTCCAAGCCCTGCTGTGCGCCAAAACAGTTGCTTTCTCCCACATATAGGGTATCAGAATACTCAGGAGAAATTGCACAATTACTTTTGGAGTTCAATTTGATAACCATGTCAAAACAAAAAGTTGAGATCTAAAGTAAAATTTTTGTGGAAAAAAAAGTTAAATGTTCATTTTTCCTTCCACATTCCAATTATTCCTGTGAAGCACCTGAAGGGTTAGTAAACTTCTTGAATGTGATTCTTAGGATGGTGTCACTTTTGGGTATTTTCTGTCAACAGACCCCTCAAAGTCACTTAAAATGTAATGTGGTCCCTGAAAAAAAATGGTATTGTAAATTGTGCTGGAAAGATTAGAAATAACTGCTTAACTTTCAACCCTGATAACTTCCTAACAAAAAGTTTTTGTTTAAAAAATTATGTTGATGTAAAGTAGACATGTGGGAAATGTTATTTATTAACTATTTTGGGTGACATTGCTCTCTGATTTAAGGGTGTAAGAATTCAAAGTCTGAAAATTGCTAAATTTTCTACATTTTCAACAAATTTCTGTAAGTCATATAGAAGAAATTTTACCACTATTATGAAATACAATATGTCATGAAAAAATCAGAATCAGTCTCAGAATGAGTGGGATCTGTTGAAGCGTTCCAGAGTTATTAACTCATAAAGTGACAAGTCTGAATTGTAAAATTTGGCCTGGTCATGAAAATGCAAACGCCTTTGGGGGGTAAAGGGGTTAAGCATCTCTATTTTGCCAATGGGGTGTTGGTATGCATGTTTACTTTATAAACAAGAAATGATTATGTCCGCTATACATTCTTTTGCAGAGAGCGTTTTTACAAAAAAGTTAAGTGAAATAAACTGTTTGTGGAACAAACTTTCCCAACAAATGCAAAAAAGACATACTTTTGGCATATGTTGAGCCTATTATAAACTCTGGACACATTCCAGGTATACAAAAATAGAGTAGTGGGTGTTCACCTAGTTCAGACCTGACTATTGACAGCATTTTCAGGGGAAATTCTAGAGGAACCAGAGTGTGAAAGTACTGTTTTCTATGAACCCAGACCTAAACAGGTGCAGCTGCTGCTGTAGACAAAGCAGAACCCTTTAGCAGGATGAATTAAAACTAAACTTTTTTTCAGTGAGTTAACTGAACTATAGCGCCACAATTATACATTTTCCAGAATCCTTCTACATTTCTATTGTAAAATACCAAAGCTGATTACAGATTCTACATAAAGGTCCCGATTCTTCATTTACGTTTTATTTTTTCAAATTACTCTTTTCGTTTTTGCCTTGTGACATTTGTTGCCTTTTTTTGTTCAAATTATTCAAAATTCAGTTCTTGAATTTTGTGCAAAATAGAATATGCTCTTTATTATTGCCTTTAACACTTTTTACTACAAAAGTAGCATATTCTGATAAAAAAATAAGCAACATTTGAGCATTTTTTTATGGTGTACATAACAGGAAAAATTGGAGTAAATTGACGCAAAACAAAATTGGCAACATTTCGAAAGGTTAAACATGATGAACTTCTGGAGATCTCAAATGCCAATTACAAAGAGGAACAAAAAGGAACAAATAATCACATATAAACAGGCTTTTAAAAAAGTGCAAACTAGAAGAACAATAACATGTAAATGAAAAACACCAAAACCTACAGTAGATAAAAAAGGTGAATATGCCGTAATGATATGGACCCAACGATTAAGCCAAAAAAGAACACAATTTTAAACTAGTGGTATAGTATAAATCAAAACATATCATATTACAGAGATGTATAAGCAGAGAGAAATATAGACATATACAGAGATAGATATTAGATAGATAGATAGGTATATAGATAGATAGATATATAGATAGATATATAGATAGATATATAGATAGACAGACAGGTGTAATGAGAGAGCAGAAACATTGCAAACCTTGGGCATAGAATACTGTCTTTCTAAGTTTTAGAGAACGTGCTGCCTCCATTTTTGCTAGTTAGATAGATAAGATAGATTTATATACCATTATGATAAAATAGTATGACTAGTAAAACACATTATGTGGTGACTTTATAAAAGTAAAATTAAAAAACGAATATCGGAGGCACCAGGAATGTAATGCAGACACCGTTTCCAATAGAGCTCAGCCAGCTACGGACTTTGCATAATATCAGTATATCAATAGGGAGACCGTCACTCTCTAACTATGTCATTACACAGTCACAATCATGATTCATCCTTATCTACTTCCTCTTCATAATGAAATGTAAGGCTAGATTGTGGATCAGTTAACTCTTGTAATAGCTGTTCTTTCCAAGGTGTCCTTCACATTAGCTACTCATTAAAAAGAGTATCACTATTATTTCATTCACGGCATACATCAGAAAAAACCGTCATTCGCACGCTATATTAATATAGAAATGAAACAAAGGAGACAACACATCACTGTGAAACACTGTATAGACATTTTCAGTATGGAAAATGTAATTACAATGGTCCTTCTGTAAAATTTAAAAATATATTCATTTCAGTCATATATTAGTCGTGGATTCTAAAGCTGGGCTGAATTTGCTGGAAAGAACCCCATTGACTTATAAATCGGGTTCATCGGAGTTTCACTGTAATATATTATTAAATGTTTTCTTGAGATTTTACTCCATTCACTGCGCCATACAAAAGAATACAATTTATTATCTCTGTTTTGTGACATCACTGGGTGCATTGTTCTTGTATTATGATGCAGTGTTTACATCATTTGTGCTGTGACATCACGCTGGCCCTTCAACATCTACTGTGACATCAGGTGTAGGACAAGGGTGAAGAAACTCAGGACCGAAATCCATTACGGCCCTCGAAGACCTTCTATCCGGCCCTCGGGTAGATTTCCAGGGACCGCAGTGCTGGGGCCGGCAGCTGTACTTTGACAGCTACAGGCCCGTTAACTTCTTCTCGCTCTATGAGCAAACGCACTGAACGTTGAGGTCCGAGCAATGAAAGATTACGTCCTGAAACCAGTGCCAGAGTCAGTGCAGACTCTCTGAGTGAAGATAGCATGCAATGTGTATGGCCCCAGAAGGATGGTGTAAATATCAAAATGGCCCTTGGCAAAATAGAGATTCCCTACCCCTGCTGTAGGGTACACCAACAACCTTCTACTCTGACTCCAAAAAATGTTTAGCATTTATGTATTACTAAATCACTGTGACTATTATTCTTGTGTTGAAGTTCCACATCTCTCCCATGTGATGACATCACTGTTTCTATTATGCATTACTGAGTGTAATCGCTTAATTATAACATCATAGTGTTTAGCATTACTGTACAGACACATTTTCAATAGTAGAATTTTTAATAGGATGTATGTAAACATATATATATATATATATATATATATATATATACACACACACACACATATACATATGCACACACACACAAAAGCACTAACGAATTGAAGTATTAATAGATAAAAGAAAAAAATGAAATAATAGAAAAAAAGAGGAAAAATAAGAGACGAAAGGAAGAAATAGAAGAGATGTGAGAGATACAATCATGGCAGCAATTGTTCTAGAAAATGAAGTATTTCTACCAAAAAAATTATTGCAATTACAAGTTTTGCTTTACCCATTTTTATTTCCAATGTGTGTGTTGGAACGCCACAAAAAAAAAAAGGTCCCCCAAAAAATTGAACATAATTTCAAACAAAACCTAAAAAATGGGCAGGACAAAATTGTTCACAACTTTCCAAAATTGGGGGTAAACAACTTTGTTTCAAGCAAGTGATGCTCGTTGAAACTCACCATTCATAGAATCAAACTATGTTAGAGTTGGAAGAGACCTCAAGAGTCATCGTGTCCAACCCCCTGCTCAATGGAGGATTCACTAAACCATCTCAGACAGATGTCTGTCCAGCCTCTGTTTGAAGGCTTCCATTCAATAAGAACTCATCACCTCTCATGGCAGCCTGTTCCAATCATTAATCACTGTCAAAAAGTTTTTTCTAATATCTAATCTGTATCTTCTACCTTTCAGTTTCATTCCATTGCTTCTCGTGTTTCCATGTGCAAATGAGAATAAGTATGATCCCTCTACACTGTGACATCCCTTCAGATACAGTGCTTTGCGAAAGTATTCGGCTCCCTCGAACTTTTCAACCTTTTCCCACATATCATGCTTCAAACAGAAAGATACCAAATGTAAATTTTTGGTGAAGAATCAACAAGTGGAACACAGTTGTGAAGTTGAACGAAATTTATTGGTTATTTTAAATTTTTGTGGAAAATCAAAAACTGAAAAGTGGGGCGTGCAATATTATTCTACCCCTTTAACTTAATAATTTGTTAGGCCACCTTTTGCTGCGATTATAGCTGCAAGTCGCTTGGGGTATGTCTCTATCAGTTTTATACATCGAGAGACTGAAATTCTTCCCATCCTTCCTTAGCAAACAGCTCGAGCTCAGTGAGGTTTGATGGAGATCATTTGTGAAAAGCAGTTTTCAGCTCTTTCCACAGATTCTTGATTGGATTGATGTCTGGACTTTGACTTGGCCATTCTAACACCTGGATACATTTATTTGTGAACCATTTTGCTTTATGTTTGGGATCATTGTCTAGTTGGAAGACAAATCTCCGTCCCAGTCTCAGGTCTTTTGCAGACTCCAACAGGTTTTCTTCAAGAATGGTCCTGTATTTGGCTCCATCCATCTTCCCATCTATTTTAAGCATCTTCCCTGTCCCTGCTGAAGAAAATAAGGCCAAAACCATGATGCTGCCACCACCATCTTTGACAGTGGGGATGGTGTGTTCAGGGTTATGAGCTGTGTTGCCTTCACGAAAAACATATCGTTCGGCATTGTTGCCAAAAAGCTTAATTTTGGTTTCATCTGACCAGAGCACCTTCTTCCACATGTTTGGTGTGTCTCCCAGGTGGCTTGTTGCAAACTTTAAACAACACTTTTTATGGATATCTTAGAGAAATGGCTTTCTTCTTGCCACTCTTCCATAAAGGCCAGATTTGTGCAGCGTACAACTGATTGTTGTCCTATGGACAGACTGTCCAACCTCAGCTGTAGATCTCTGCATTTCATCCAGAGTGATCATGGGCCTCTTGGCTGCATCTCTGATCACTCTTCTCCTTGTCTGAGATGAAAGTTTAGAGGAACTGCTGGGTCTTGGTAGATTTGCAGTGGTAGGATATTCCTTCCATTTCAATATGATCCAATATGATCACTTGCACAGTGCTCCTTGGGATGTTTAAAGTTTAGGAAATCATTTTGTAGCCAAATCCGGTTTTAAACTTCTCCACAACAGTATCTCAGACCTGCCTGTTGTGTTCCTTGGTCTTCATGATGCTCTCTGTACTTCAAACAGAACCCTGAGACTATCACAGAGCAGGTGCTTGTATACGGAGACTTGATTACACACAGGTGGATTATATTTATCATCATTAGGCATTTCGGACACCATTCAGAGATCCACAATGAACTTCTGGAGTGAGTTTGCTGCACTGAAAGTAAAGGGGTTGAATAATATTGCACACTCCACTTTTCAGATTTTGAATTTCCCCCAAAATTTAAAATAACCAATAAATGTCATTCAACTTCACAATTGTGTTCCACTTGATGATTCTTCAACAAAAATTTACATTTGGTATCTTTATATTTGAAGCATGATATGTCGGAAAAGGTTGAAAAGTTCCAGGGAGCCGAATACTTTCGCAAGACACTGTATTTGTAGACAGCTATTAAGTCTCCTCTTATCATTCTTTTTTGCATGCTAAACAATCCCAGATCCTTTAACCGTTCCTCGTAGGACATACTTTGCAGTCCGCTCACCATCCTGGTAGCTCTTCTCTCAACTTAGTCCAATTTTTCAATGTCTTTTTTAAAATGTGCCCAGAACTAGACACAGTTTTCCAGATGACGCCTGAACAAGGAGGAGTACAGGGGATAATTACTTCAAGTGATCTTGACACTATGATTCTCTTTATAGATCCTAGAACTTTGTTTGCCTTTCTTGCTGCTGCATCACACTGTTGACTCATGTGCAGTCTGTGATCTATTAGTATATCCAAGTCGATATCCATGACGTGCTGTTGCCTAGCTCTATTCCTCCGATTCTATAGATGTAATTTTCATTTATCTTGCCCAGATGAAGAATCTTAATAATAATAATAATCTTTAATTTTATATAGCGCTAACATATTCCGCAGCTCTTAGACATAGCTCAAAGACATATCAGTATGTCTTTGGAATGTGGGAGGAAACCGGAGTGCCCGGAGGAAACCCATGCAAACACGGAGAACATACAAACTCTTTGCAGATATTGCCCTGGGTGGGATTAGAACCAAGGACCCCAGCGCTGCAAGGCTGCAGTGCTAACCAATGCGCCACCGTGCTGCCCACTTGCATTTCTCCGTTAAATACCATTCTATTAATCGCTGCCCACTGTTCCAACTAATCTATATCCTTCTGAATCCTTTCTCTGCCTTATCTGGTGTTAGCTATTCCTCCTAGCTTTGGATCGTCTGCAAATTTGACTAGTTTAGCTTTGGTTCCGTTATCTAGATCATTTATAAAAATGTTAAGCAACACTAGGGCAAGGACAAAGCCATGTTGAAACACTTTTCCAATTGGATGTGAAAGAATTTATTACCACTCGGAGTACGATCACAAAGTCAGTTATGAACCCACCTAACCGTAGCCTTGTCAATCCCATACTTGGTCATTTTTTCAATAAGAATAGCATGAGATACTTTATGTAATGCTTTGCTGAAGTCGATATACTATAGTGCATTTCCATGATCCACCCAATCAGTGATTCTATCATAGAAGGAAATTAGATTAGTCTGGCATGACTTGTTTGCTACAAACCCATACTGGCTCTAGTTAATTACTGTATACTTATCCAAGTAATTACATACATGCTGTTTAATAATTTGTTCAAAGATCTTTCCTGGTATAGAAGTAAGGCTCACTGGCCTGAAATTTCCTGGCTCCATCTTCTTTCTTTTTTGAAGATAGGGACAACATTTGCCCTTTTCCAATCTTCCGGGACTTCCCGTTTCCCAGAATTTTTTAAAGATTCTGGCTAGTGGTTCTGCAATTTCCTCTGCTAACTCTTTCAGTACCCTAGGATGTAGTTCATCTGGACCAGAAGATTTAAATTAATTTAAATTAGCGAAGTGTTCCCTAACAAACTCTCTGTTTATGGATAGTGTGGATTATTTTATTCCTTCGATGGCACCGTGAAGATCAGATGATGTTGCGTTTGCCTTCTTAGTGAACACAGATGCTAAATAGGAATTTAAAAGTTCAGCCTTCTCAACATCATTTTTGATCACTTCACCTTTTTAATCCTGTAAAAATCCTATAACATATTTGACTTTCTTTTGCATTTTTTTTCTTTTCCATTGGCATGTATCAGGTGTGGGCAATATGAAAAACATACTTGAATCTAGATAAAAAGGGGGAACGTTAACTCAATCTTTGCAGTGTGTGTGCCACACTGGCATGAAGAACAGAAAGAAAAGAGAAGTGTCTGAGGACTTGAGAACCAAAATTGCTGAACAATATCAACAATCTCATGGTTAGAAGTCCATCCCCAGATTAATTTTCCTTTTTCCACAGTGTGCAACATATTCAAGATGTTTACAACCCATGGAACTGTAGCTACTCTACCGGGAAAAGGATGGCAGAGAAATATTGATGAACAGTTGCAACAAATGGTGGATAAGCAGTGACAATCAAGTTTCAAAAAAATTCAAGCTGTCCAGCAGACTCAGGGTGCATCAGTGTCAGCGCAAATTATCCACCGATACTTGATTGAAATGAAACGCTATGGCAGGAGATCCAAGAGGAACCCACTGATAACAGATAAAAAAAACAGACTGCAGTTTGCTAAAATGTTCATGAGTAAGCCAAAATCATTCTGGGAAAGCGTCTTCTGGACAGATGAAACCAAGATGGAGCTTTTAGGTAAAGCATATCATTCTGCTGTGTACAGAAAAAGAAATGAGGCCTTCAGAGAAAAGAACACCGTACATACAGTCAAATATGGTGGCGGTTCTAAGATATTTTCGGGTTGTTTTGCAGCCTCAGGCACTTGGTGCCTTGAGTGTGTGTAAATCATCATGAAATCTGAAGCTTACCGATGGATTTTGGGACGCAATGTAGTGCCCAGTGTAAGACAGATGGTTTGCATCCTAGGTCATGGGTTTTCCAGCAGGACAATGAACACAAACATACTTCAAGAAGTACCTAAAAATGGATGGAAACAAAGCACTGGAGAGTTTTGAAGTGGCCTGCAATGAATCTGGATCTAAATTGCATTTAACACCTGTGGAGAGATTTTAAAATTGATGTTGGGAGAAAGCACCTTTCAAATATGAGAGACCTGGAGCAGTTTGCAAAACAAGAGTGATCCAAAATTCCAGTTGAGAGGTGTAAGAAGCTTGTTGATGGTTATAGGAAGCAACGTCTTGCATTTATTTATTCCAAAGGGTGTGCAACCAAATATTAAGTTGAGGTTGCCAAACATTTTGTCCGGTCCATATCTGGGTTTTTGTGTGACATGATGTCCAATTTGCCATTTTTTCCCTCTTTTTTTTTGTATTGTTCCAATATCCACAAAAAAAACCATTTTGCAATCATTTTCTGGGAGAATACTTCGTTTCTGGAGCAATTTCAAGTGTGCCAAAACTTTTGTCCATGCTACTGCTGCCCCGTGGCTGGAGGAAAGGGTTCTCCCAGATTAGTAATAGCAAAAAATGGAAACTGCCACCTTTAGGCAGGTTGCGTTGTGGGAATGAAGAGCTTTGTGATTCCAAATCAGTTTTTATTAATATGAAAAAATAAATCTGTACTAGCACTGCCATTTGATTCTGGTGCTTAAAGCTGTTTATACTGACTCACACTCTGACCGAGTACGCAATATAATAATTTATCAAAAGGAATAGGTAGTTACACGCTAAATGTACATGCAATCTGTTGGTAGAAATTATGAAGTGGTGTGAAACGTCTCCTTAGGTGAATCACAATCCATTGGATTCGGTGCATATAAGGTCAAGTGGATATACCACTTTGGATTGAATGCTATGCTATGAACAGTGTATGCAACATTCCGGCTGGTCACGCTTGCCAAGGCACTGTGAGAAAAACTACCGCCCTGAGCACACATGACGTAAGGCCCTAAACTCTTCTTTTTGCCTCAGGAAAAGCCCATAGCCAGTGACGTGTGCTCAGGGTGGCAGACCGGTGCCTTTCTCAAGGTATAACACCAAGGGTCATTTGATTCTTATACCTTGAGAAAGGCGCCGGTCGGGCGCAGAAATGCTTTGGTATCAATAAAAAACAATTTGGAATTCCAAGGCTCTTCATTGCCACAGCGCAGCCCACCTAAACAAGCCAGTTTCCATTTTTGGCAACTGAAAATGTTAATGTACCAGGCTTTTGAAAAGGAATCTGTCAGCAGTTTTTTTGCTACCCCATCTTATAACAACGTGATGTAGGCAAAGAAACTCTGAATCCAACAATGTATTACTTAGATTACTGGGTGCAACAGATCCAACACAATCAGAGTTTTTAGATTTAGCAATTGCAGCAGAGCTGAGGAACCTAACCCCACCCACACCAGGCTCTGTTTGTATATAGTCTATAGACACTGAGCTGCAGAGTCAGAAGACTATCCGTGTGCCTGATAGTCACAGCAATGTTAATCACCAGGTGATTAATCCTTCAGTCTAAGTAAATAAGAGCACACAGCCTGACGTGACATTGTTGAAATCTGTATTTTAACCCCTACCTCACGCTTTCCTCAAATTACATAGCAAAAATCTGCTAACAGTGTAATATTGTGTTCCGAAAGTGTAAAGTTTGAAAACTGCTCATTTTGAGCCTAAATACATCCCAGTTAAAGACACTGAATGATGCTTAATTTCCTTGAAATAAACTATATCACAAATTCTGCAAGTGAGGGTTGGTCTTCATACTCCAAACTAAAAAGAGCTGACATATGTGGTTTTCTTTGCATGATCATACATTGGGTTCTTTCTTCTCCTATTACATACCCTTTGGGGCCGATAGCCAAATTATTAGTATTCCAATTGCTGGTTTTGTGGTAGTCATACATTTTATACTTCCATCATACATGAGAATAAGCTGTGCCATTTTGGCCATTACAACTCAATAATCACCTTTTGTATGTTCATTTATGGATTTAGCATGATAACCCAATACTGACATTTGTCTAATTTAGAACCATAATTAACTGGATAAGGTTCCTAGCATAATCTAGCATATATCACGTCAAAAAGTCTGAAGGTTCATTAGGAGAGTAACATGACCCAACAAGGTCACCTGTGTAAATGAGAGGATGAACCGAAGAACAATTCATACATAGCCCACCAAAAGCTTCCAAACATGATTCCCACTGTAAACGAGATCTGTTATTCATGAACTCTTCACATATGTGGAATGTACAGAGAAAAAAAAAAGACTAATAGATGACTAATGGTAAATGAAGAAAGATCAAATTTGTGTAGGACAATTTTATCACCTGGAGCTAAAAAACACGGGGATGGCGATGCCCGGCATGGTCACTAAACCAACAGTAGCAAAACCCAGATGTGACCCAGCAACCCAGATGTTCAGGAAAAGTGCTGTTAGGAGTGAGGATTGATGAGCTAATCAATCTGTCACACTCAGATCCTCAGCAGGGTGGTTGGAGGAGAGCTGGAGGTGGATAATATTCAGAATGCAAGCACATGCTTAGTGTAACCTGAAATTGATGCTGACATTTTCAATTGTGAAAAGAAATTTTTTCCTAAGTAATATAGGAAATAACTCTTCTAACCTTCCGGAGGATGTCAGATAATCAGAGAGCTTATTTTCCAAAAGCAAACTTTTCAAAGATGAATTATGAATAATCAGGCATTTCAGATGTGTGTTCTATAGGTTTGAGTCAGCAGTTTGTTGGTTTAGCTGAAACTTAAAGAAAAAAAAAGATACTAATAGCATCAAGTCTCATTTAAACGAATATCATATTTCAGATAAAAAGGAATCTGCACATCTCAATAGAAATATTTACTCCCTACAATAATATGAACATATATCATGTGCATTTAATACAATATGAATGGATCTTCTCCTGTGAAAGGTACTTCAAAAAACATACCATTGTAAAGACGGATATATATGGCAGGCCGCCCCTTCGTTGACAGCAGACAAAACTATAGTTTCCTTGTGACGGATCCACGGTATTGTTGATGCTAAAGCAATCAGCAACAATGCCATTAAAGAGGTATTTTCATTGAAAAATTCTGGCATATTGCTACAATATTCCAAACCATTCTGATCTCTGGGAATATTGCTGATGCCAAAAGGCAGAAAGGTCCCACCGCCATTTCTGCTATACAGCAGTGTCTCTAGCCATCGGCTATAAGGAGGACTAAAACACTGTCAGCTGCCCAGAAGACAGTAGTATATGTCACAGTGTTGGGAAAATTTATGAAAGAGCCAGTGTTGGTATTGAGGCACCTTCATAGTGACGGCCTATGGGGGTCCCGGCATTTAGGCTACAATTATGAGGATGTGATGACATGTCCTCGATGTAAAGTCCCCCCAAACTTTAGATAGCCATTGTTCAGCAGATCATTTAGTCAGCAGCTATCATTCCCGACACTCTCATACACAAGCTTGCCTGCTCAGCAGATCACTACTGTGTCCTCCATGGGAGAGCAGCTGTGGTGGCTTATCTCTAGAGAACAACAGGATCAACAGTCCAAAATTGGATATACTGGATGCTTAACTCTCCTGGCAATCATCAGATCAGAAGCTCCATACACATTGGGCAGCACGGTGGCTCAGTGGTTAGCAGAGAAGCCTTGGAGTCCTGGTTTCAAATCCCGCCAAGGACAACATCTGCAAGGAGTTTGTATGTTCTCCCTGTGTTTGCGTGGGTTTCCTCTGGGTTCTCCGGTTTCCTCCCACATTCCAAAGACATACTGATAGGGAATTTAGATTGTGAGCCCCATTGGGGACAGCGATGATAATGTCTGTAAAGGTGCTGCGGAATAGCGCTATATAAAAATAAAGGTTATTATTATTATTTGCCTCTTGTCTAAATCCACAGATATTGGTGGGTTTGTCTATTTATTAGTCTAATGTGTCTTTAGTAGAGAATACCAAGGATATATATAAAAAGCAACTGCGTGGGCCATTTTGGTACACAAAAGACATTCAACCTGGAACATTTATTGCAGGTTTCAACCATGGGGATCAAAAGTACTAAAGCTTACAGGGGTTTTATCTCTTATTTGACATGACATGATAAAAAAAAACAGAGTATAACATGTAATACGATGTGGAAGTTTATTTTTATGTTCCAATCACTGTTGTACATTTAATCTAAGTCCCATGATAAACAGCCATCTGGAACACGTCAAGTCAAGGTGGAAATTGGAGGTAAACACAGCAAAAGGAAATAATAGGGATGTATTTGGATCCTAATACATCTATGGACACTACTACCCTGTAATGAAGAAAAGTAGACTATGTGCTGTAGCTCAACTGAGGCTTAAACTATTTTTGTGTATAAAGATCTTATGGATAAGTTATCTAAACCTGTAAACAAGTGCGTGATCAATGTGTTTGGCTATTGAGCATGGTTTACCTTATGGTGTCCTGTTCTACTGACTTGTGAAATATTTTGTAACTTATCAAATTGTTGGTAATTGATAATCCTGTGGAATTAAAAATTATTAAAGGGAATCTGATAAGCGCTTCATGCTGCCCAAACCATGAATCGGAGCCTGGCATCTCAGCCAGGTATAAGTTTGAAATGCTCCAGTCTTTTAAAGAAAATACAGTTAGAAGATCCACCCATGGACCACAGCAATTAAGGCTAGTCTGATGCCGCCCGTGGTTAGCTTTTCTAAGTGCCACTCCAAGTGACTGACAAATCCAAAGCCGGCGCATTTCAGAAAAAAAACATCATGCAGCCAGGCTATGATTCTTGCTGTCAGTGGTTTGGGCGGCATGAATCATGTGATAGATTCAGATTAGAAATATCAATTTACCCAGAGGTTAAATAGACCCTTATTAAGGGATGTACCGGTATTTAAAACATGACTTTTATTTCCATCTTTTCTAGTTCACAGGGACTTAGTAGGAAAAGCGGTAACAGGAGAAGCTCCAAAAAAAAACAAAAACACAAAATAGAACATATTGTGTATAAAAATGGAAATGATCAATGAAATTGTCTTTAATAAGAATATTGACAAATAGTGTAGTTTAACGAATGTTACATTAACATTCATTCAGTGCTTTCCCAAAGAAAAGAAGAGATTGGACCCCAGCACCCTCATTAACAGTAATCTGGAAGAAAGCAGCTCCTGGTGTATTTGCATACTTGATTGCTGCGTTTGTTTAGCTCAATAACAAGTGTTTGAACAGTAAAGTTGTAATTCATTTTACATTTAGCACAGGGGTTTAATTGCCAAGTAATTTGTTTAAACAGTTTAAACAATTTACAATTTAGTCAAAATAAAAATTTGTGAGCAATCATATGGGAAATGTCATAAAACTGTAGCTAAATACTAAGTAATCAAAGTTTTATAGACTCAAATAGCATTTAACTAAAAAATTATCATTATGATTTCATTTTAACTGCTCTGTTACATTTCACTTAATTTTAAACTTGGTAAATGTTAAAACGGAATTGATCATTCTACACAATCATTTCAGTTCTGCATTTCATTTTTCTTTTAACAAAAACACACACGCAATAACAGAGTGGGAGCGAGGTGGGAGAGCGGGAAAGTGTCTGGTTAGGATAATGCACCACTAACTACTACTAGCTTCTTTTGATGTCCAGCTAAATTTCAGACATTTGCCATAGATTAATAATCTTTATTTTTATTTTTTTTATATAGCGCTAACATATTCCGCAGCGCTTTACAGTTTGCACTCATTATCATCGCTGTCCCCGATGGGGCTCAGAATCTATATTCCCTATCAGTATGGCTTTTGGAATGTGGGAGGAAACCGGAGAACCCGGAGGAAACCCACGCAAACACAGGGAGAACATACAAACTCTTTGCAGATGCTGTCCTTGGTGGGATTTGAACCCAGGACTCCAGCGCTGCAAGGCTGCAGTGCTAACCACTGAGCCACCGTGCTGTCCATAGATTGACATTCCAATTATGTAAGGTAGTGTATGTCACGTGTACCAATGTGTTTCTAACTTGGCTCGACATTGGTGGTCTCATATATGAAAACTAGAGTAGACAAAAAGTGGAAGAGTGACCCACAGCTCTCACGAAAATCCCCACTTGGTGTACTTATTCTTACCGGCACAAAAAAATAACTAAAAGGTTAATATAGTAATTACATCTATTCTGTACAGTCTCATGAAGGTGG